>NW_027419055.1:0-129938 GCF_009905375.1 Apium graveolens
TATGTTCAAATTCATTACTCTTTAACATGTAAAATTAAGACATGGCAATGTAATTTGAAACCTAATTTTTGTTAATCATTATCTACCGA
Source organism: Apium graveolens (assembly GCF_009905375.1). Classification (NCBI taxonomy): domain Eukaryota; kingdom Viridiplantae; phylum Streptophyta; class Magnoliopsida; order Apiales; family Apiaceae; genus Apium; species Apium graveolens. The sequence goes on from NW_027419055.1 coordinate 90, forward strand.
ATAAAATTCCTTGGATGTCCTATTCCATTATTTATTTCAAGAAGAAGCAGATAAAATTCCTTTTCTTCATTTTTATCCAAAATTATATTGTTATAAATTAACTGTCTATGTAGATACTTGTGATCATTATTATTTATAGTACAAATACAATATACCTTACTACGGTTAAACTAACAAAAGCTCTTTAACATTTTTTATCAAGATTGTAAAAAGCGGAACTCGGGACAATTCGGAATGAGTACTCGGGTTGCAACTCGTATATGATTTTTGAAATTATTTTTTATATATTAAATATTTCCTTTAAATTTTATTTAAATGTGCTAAAAGTTGAAATTTATGTAAAAAATATCATTTTTGTTTATTACTAGCCATATTAAAGTTAAATAAATCATTTGCTTGATAATTTTCTATAGTTTAATCAAAAATAAGTTCTAACATTTGGTCATATTTTTTTAATCTGTAATCACTGTTCATTGACCAGTGATCATACATTACAAAAAAGAAGAAAATGTTGACCAGTGACCACTGGTGCTTCCATACTTCCAATTTACCATTCATCAAATTATATTCTCTTCTTCAATGAAAACATCATCATCGTCTTTAGCTATAGACTCAAAATCTTCTTTATGCATTATCTAATGTCCTTTACTACCCGTGGCACTAAACTATCATCTTCTAATGTTATTGTTAAATCATCATAGCTCTTCATCATCCTCGCCTTTCAAAATCCATCCTTGAGGTTTACTTGATTTCTTATTTGCAAGTTTTGTATGAAATTGTACGTAGGCCATATTATTCAATCTCTGAGCATCCAATCATTCCCTTTTTTATATGGCCCTACAAAAAAGATCAAGTGTAATATTATAAGAGTATAAAATATACAACATTAATAATCAATAATGATTATTGCACAAGTAAAACTTATATAAATGATTACTTACCCCCTTAAAAAGGGCTCCAATTTCTTTCACACACTACAAAAATAATGTCAATAGATATCACACATTAGACATCGGTTAACTTTGCCACTGATGTTAAAAGAAGTATTGACATCACCCCGTGTTTTTGTGATGTCTTTGTTCTTTGTAGACATCGGTTATAATTAAACCGATGTGTAAAATTCACCAAAAAAAATAATTTCGCGCCCACCTTTTCTTTCCCCCCTTAGTCAAATTTTCATTCAGTTTTAATTTTAAATTCCCCCATAATCCCAAAATTCCCCCCTTAACCAAATTTTGGTTCCCCCAAATCAATCTTCAGACACAAAATCAAACCTCTCTCTCTCGAACCTCTCTCTCTCGATCGAACCTCTCTCCCCTCACAATCTCTCTGAACTCCGGACATCATCTCACCATCACAATCTCTCGAACCTCTCTCTCTCGAACCTCTCTCTAAACCTCTCTTCGCTCTCAATCTATCCGTTAAGCCTCTTTCAGTTAACCTCTCTACTTCGGTAAGTGTTGTATCTATTTGAATCGAACTGGTCTTCTCTGCATGAAGACCGGTTTTAAAAGTTGAGGATTTTTGAATTCAAAACCCTAATTTTGTAAATTGGGATTTTTTTCTAATTCGAAACCCTTATTTTTTTATTAATTTAGTGTCTAAACTTGTTGCTAATACTTTTCTTCTTGTTGTATACAGACCTAATCTGAGAAAAAGATTTAAAGCTTTAGGTAATTTGGGTGTTTTTGGTTGTTCATTTGTATTTTTGTTTGGTTTTTTTATTTTTGTAAATTGTGTAAAGTTAACGATCCTTTCATCTCTATTGATTACATTGTATTTTTTAACTTTAATACTCATTTTTTTGCTTTAGTTGTGATTTGTATTTGATTTAGTGTTGTTTATCTAATTTTGCTCGTTATAATGCTGATCTATTATTTTATTACGGATATAATTAGGTTTTAAATATTTTGATTTGGTGTTTGGTGCTTGTTATAGATTTATCTCCTTTATTTTATAGACAAGTTATCGAAATTAAGTTGTTTGTATGTGCGCTATGCCCGGGTACGAGAGGCTCATGACAGTGTTACTATATAGTTATTGTAAGTTTCTATATGTTCTAGAGTGGATGATTTTCATTTTTACTTATAAAACTGCATAATGGAACTTTAGTAGAAACTAATAAATTGCCTTGTCACTTGAAAGTCTTTGAACACAAGTTTACTCTAACTGTTAAAATTATCTTTAACTTGCAAGTTACTTATAGACGGTTATCGTTGTTATAAGGCTGGATCGGAACTTGAATGCAAGATTGAATGATTATAATAGACATTAATTTTAACGATTGTGTTCTGGTCAAATCTCAGTCAATTGGAAATTGACTGTGTATGCTTACAAGTTGATGTTAGTTTTGCAAGTTAACAACTAAGATTGATCTTCCTTGTTTGCTTTTGCGAAAGTGAAACTGATTATTGTTTGCTGTTTATTATTTGTCGTAGACATATATGTTCAAGTATGACAGTGTCCATGATTCCTGGAAGCATCATGAACTCAAAGTTAAGGATGAGAAGACCCTTTTATTTGGTGAGAAACCTGTTGCTGTCTTTGGTTCAAGGTATGGGTTAAATGATAAAATGCTCACAATTTTTGTTAGCCGTACATATCAGTTCTTTTCAGGTATGTTTTTATGTATTGGCATGAGTTTTTTTGTGGGAAAAGTGTTTTGTACTGGGGAATAGTTTATCCTAGTTAGTACGCAAGTAGCTGATATCCTTTGTGTAAGTACCACTATTTTGGGATCATTGATTTTTTTTTATTTCTAGACGCGGTGCTTTAATAATGCGCCGACTTTGTGTACTTCTGGATGCTGAAAGAGTTTACCGTGAACTGTCCACAATACTCGAGGGTGAATCTGACCTAGATTTTGCATCTATAATGGTTCAAGTTGTGAAATGAAAAATCTATAAATTGTCATAGTTATTCAGTGTAATATATACATTTATATGTTATAACTTTTTAGTCCAGTGCTCCAGTTTCATTAGCTATGGTGTATATGGTTTTAAACAAAATAAAGTTATGGTAACAATCAGGCAAACCAAACACCACAGTACTTTGATAATATTCCGTGTGAAGTTACCTCCCCTCTACCCAAATATAAACAAATGTAATGGTGTATATTAGAAGGTTTCGGGGTTAATGTCTTAGTGACACAGTTTGGCATTTTAATTTGTATTGCAGGGTTTGAATTTTATTTTACTTACTTCAACTGAGTTATCACACCTTCGAGATATGCTCAAAATATCCTTGGTCAATGCATCTAGAAAAGACTTGTATCTTGCCTGGTGGTGCCATTTCTCTATTTATGTTTTAACTTGTGTTATTATTTTATTGCTTTGACCATCACTCCACATACGCGTACTGATGCTCTAGTTATTGGCATTGATATACTTATCTACAGACTTACCATCATGCAAGTTCTGTCATCCAGTCTCTGGTTGAAGAGTATATAAATGTTAAGTTTTTAGTTCAATTGGACAAATGTGGTACTGATACTCTTTGTTTTGGCCAGTATTATTGCTCTGGTCTTTGCTTTACATGTTATTAATGTCTGATGATTATTTCAGGAGTTTGTACTAGGCACAAATCCACAGCGGCTGAATTTTCTCTAAGAACTATAGGACATGTGGTATGATTCACCAGTATATATACTTAATTCAATCAGCACGGAAAATGAGACTTTGTGGGTGATAGAAAGTGAGCTTGCGGGTTGTCTTTTCTTTCATTTATTTCATTTTTGTGGCTCGGCACTACATATTTGATTTGTGAGACCAAACCTTTTAAGCATGGGCTGTATTGTGAAACCAGGAAGTTGTTTACTCAATTGCTCTTTGAACTACCTTACTACAAGTTACCTTTGGAACCATGTAACTTCATAATATATTAAGCTAGTTCGTATTTAAGCAGGCTCTCAGCAAGATGTTTGATTGATTATGAAATGAATATAAAATGCAGCATCCATCTTTACTTGTGGTCGAACTTAAATTTTTCAGGTCAAGCATCTTTGATGCCAAAGCAGGAATTGCTCTAAATGATAACTTTGTCAAGCTTGTTTCGTGGTATGACAATGAATGGGGATACATAAACAACCATTCTCATCTAATTGTGATTTGCAGTTCAGTTGTTTCTCTTATGAGCAAAGTTGACTGTTAAATTCTTTTACATATGTCTTTTTGGGTGGTTAATGCAGCACCCGTGTGGTTGATTTTATCGTGCACATGGCATATGTCCAGTAAGTGGGGGATCATACTTGCTTGCTTGGGATAAAGCGGCTTGCTCATCTTGTCATCTACAATTGTTGAGATATCTAAATAATGGGAACTTATATGGGCCCTTGCTGTCTTGTGTAGAGAGGATTTGTGTCTCATATTTTGAAGAGTGTTCAAAAAGATAGTGAGAAAACTATCTTACAATTTTCATTAGACTGAATGTCTTCAGTTGGTTTCAAGAGAATGTAATAGTTTATATTTCAGATCATATGTTTTACTATTTTGGTTGACGTTCTCAGACAACAATTACAATTAGTGATGTAAAACTTTACACAATTTGGTCTATAAATTTCTTACACATCACTTTCAATTAAGAAAAGCTGATGTCAAAAAAGATAATGTACATCACTTTAAGGTAAAAACTGATGTCAAAGAAATCCAGGTTCAAGTCTAAATGAAACATAGAAATCATTTGGTTTAAGAAAAACCTGATGTCAAGTAACATTATAAACATCACTTTTAACCAAACAAAATTGATGTCAAAAAACACAATGTACATTAGTTTCAAACAAACACTGATGTTAACTGATGTTCAAGTCTAAATGATACATAGACATCACTTCATTCTAGAAAACACTGATGTATATAGGCTGAATTAGACATCACCTTTCATTAAAGAAACAGATGTTTAATATGTCATTTTACATCACCTCTGTCAAAATTATCGATGTTTTGTGACAAAAAACATAGCTCAATATATGTTTAATATATTTTAATAGGTGAAATTTAGTTATTAAATAATTTTGTTATAGCATTTTTGGTAAAAAATCATCACATAGACATCAGTGTTTTTCACTAAAATCGATGTTTTGTGATAAAAAAACATAGCTCATGATATGTTTAACATGTTTAATTAGGTGTAATTTAGTTATTAAATAATTTATTTATAGCATTTTATGTAAATAATCAACACATAGACATCTATTTTTTAACTAAAATCTATGTCTAATCGAGTATAGACATCGGGTATTCATCGATGTCTAGAATAGACATCACCGACATCAACTTCGGTTGGGAAACAGCATAGACATCAGCCAAAAAGCGATGTGTATGGACTTTTTTCTTGTAGTGACATCCTGATGAGCTTGAAGTTAAAAATGCTATGCTCAGTGCCATAATTTGTAAATATGGTATTTCATATCCGTAATTAGTCCAGCAAGCAACTAATAAAAATTTCAAAAAAATACGGTAAAGGTACATTTTCTCATTAAAGGTTACGTCTTGTGATCTGCATAAATAAAAATGGTGAGTGCATTTGTTCCTTCAATTATTCCTTGAAATTTTGAGTTCTACCCGAAGAATAAGAGAAAAAAATATATGTTCATGTAATATCTGTAATATATGCTAAAAATAAATATTTAGAGCATGAACATGTAAAAATATGCTGAAAACAGCAAGAGAAAGCTGTTAAAATCTACCAAAAATTGCTGTATAAATACATTTAAATCCTGCTAAAATAACAGAAAATTGCAGCATAAACATGTAAAAATCTGTTAAAAATAGTAGCTGAAAACAGTTAAAATCTACTAAAAATTGTCGTATAAATACATTTAAAATCTGCTGAAAAATCTAAAAAACTGCAGCAAAAACATGTACAAAACTGTTGAAAAATTGTAGCAGAAACTGCATTAAATCTGCTTAATAGTGTACGCAAAAAATGTAAAAAACTAATATATGTCATAAGCTGAAACAATTTAAAATGTTGCAGCAAAATTTGCTCATAAAACGTGGAATAGTCTAAAAGTATAGTGATAAATACATATTCGTTCGAGAATAAGATTCAAAGTATGAGTTGTACAAGATATCCAAAATATGATAGGTTTTTTTTTCCTTTAATAGTTTTGCAGTAGACATGTTATTTGTATCGTTGCGCTTAACTACTTGAATAGTATTTTTTGCTCCAATTTCATTGATAGACTTATCCACATATTCAAATATATATCTTCATGTGTGTAATTAACTTGAACTTTCAATAGATAATATAAAGCTAGTGCGAAGTTTACAATTCACACTTCATGTTCATATTATTTCATAAGGCCTTCCTTAACTGATATTTACTAGGTGACATGTATCGCAGGCCAAATCTACCAACACCCTCTGCAAATTTAGGAAATCCATAATTATTAGTGGTATTAAATGGTACACCAGATTTTTACACCCAACGAGCTAAGTACACCGGTTCTTTCCTTGAACATTGCATCATTAATATTATGTTGTCTGTTCATTTTATGCAATGCAATAGTCGAATCTTTAGGCCCTATTAGTCTTGTATATTCATCCAAAGGTCCGATTCATCCAAAGGTTCGAGTGAATGTGGGTTTTTGCAATAGCTTCCACATCAATTATCTCTACATCATATCTATGACTTCATCTCTGAATTCTTGAATATGCTTCTTTATAGTCTCTTTTTTTCTTTTGGTCACATGTAAAGCTGTCTTGTATATATGAGTCCAAAAGTGTATTTTCATTGCAAGATTCCATATTTTCTCTAATACCACAATATGTTGTTTCAATAGATTAATACCTTTATAAAATTCACTGCCACACAAATTACACCTTCCTTTATTTATTTTATCAGGGTCCATTCATTTCGCGACAACATCAGTAACCTTGCCACTAGAATTTGTTGCATCTATAGTTTTTATATACTCTTAATTTGTTGCGACGGTGAACTAATATTTGTAAGTGTTTCCATTATATATAGTATATCACAAACAAAAAAAATAGAATAAGAGCAACAAATAACACATATAACAAAAACCTAAATCATATTTTAAAGGGTCCAATACAAATACAGTCATAAACATCAAGATTCAAAGTTAAAAATGCAACACTAGTACCAACTAAGGAATTCATAAGTAGTTAATATACATTACGAGGAGATATTGACTTACATATTTTCAAATTCCAATTAAAATATTGAATCTTTGATTTGGTGAGGGCTTCAATCATAAATCAAGATATTAAATATTTGATTTTTAATTTCTAAAAAAAAGAGATTAAAGAAGAAAATAACGAGTAAAGTAAAGAGTGTATAGATTACAGAAGAAGCAATGATTAATATTTCAAGCATTCAGCCAGCTTAAGAGTCTAGACTTCAATTACTCGGAGTCGAACCGAGTTTTGACCGAGTACTCGGAAATTGGGTTGGTCGAGGGGTCCAAAATGAGTCCCTAGGCCGAGTTGATAATTGTTACAACAATGTTTTTTATATATTTTATTGCACTTCAGTTAACATATATAAGAACACCATATATTATCAATAGAAATGCAAAAGCTACCATTATTAAAGAGTTGATATCTCTTTAATTCCCTTATGTACTTACCAAATCATATGTACATAGGACACAAATGTTCTTAATCTGCACTGGGTTGAGTTGTTGTACTGTCTTCAATATATAAAAGTGATAATTCTATATTTTTTTTGTAAGCAAGCTGGCTATAGGATGATAATATAACTTTATTTTTCCTTATCCTTTTAAAGAAATTTATCAATCTTAATTTTGAGCTATGGATGATAGTATATTGATTTAGTAGGACCAAAAAATTCAAAAGTCACTAAACTACAAATTTTAAAATATGGTCCAGTGTAGTAATCAGATATCCATGATCATAATTGTTCTAGCTTGTGTGGCTATCAAGACTCTCACAGTGACGAGTAACCATATCTTCCTCCAAAGACAATTCTACAAATATTGAACCTATTAATGATTGGGTAAAACAATTCATATATTGCTCTACTATTTTGTCTCTTACAGATTACTATATATGTTTTGTCTTTTGTGTCTAGTTAATGCATATAATTGCATGAAGACTACTATAATGATCTTGAGATATTTAATATCCCTAACCCATATCCCTAACCCTCTTTACACACACATTGGTGAATCATTTGTAACCAATATTCTACACATTATTGGTAGGCATTTGTATACCAAACACAATTATATGTGTTATGCATCAGGTTTGTGTGAGTCAAAATGTGTCTCTCCATGGAATCAATGGTATTAAATATGTTGCAAGAAATGTAAATAGTCCATTATCCTCTTTTATTTCTTGAACGTGTAACCAAATAGTTGTCGAATTTCTAAATTCAACATATTTATTGATACTTACTTATAACTGGTGTAATGCACCAATTCTACATTCTTAAATTTTCAATTTTTTCTCTCATATTAAGCTTAGAGTTATAATACATAAAAATTATGTAAAAATAATAAATAGTTCATATTCTAACTATTGTAATAATTTATCACTTTTATTATGATTATGTCATCCAAATTTAGGTGTACCAAAAAGAAAATTACTTTCTTAACTAAAGGATGTAGCTTTTAAAAAATGAAGCTCTAAATTACATCACATTTGACATTTCTCAAGATACTCTTTGTTTTCCATCAGCTAACATAACACTATTGGCAAAAGTTTTCATAATCATCGACCTTGGTGAGAAGTGATGTCAGTTACAATAGTTATTTTTTCCTTGTGAAAGAAAGAAATTTGCTCCATATCTCACCTGGTAATAGTTTATGGCTACCAAATGGGTTCAAATCCATTCCTTTTTACAAGTATCAGTAAGACATAGCAACGTAACCTCAAGCCCAATTTCTTGTACTCATTATCTAACACACAATATTCCTTGGATGTCCTATTCCATTATTCCTAGGAGAACCCGATAGAATTGTGCCATTATGAATATTCACAAAAAAACCGTTCTCTTAATTTTTTTATAAGTTTACGGACTTTGTAGATACTCTTCATCATTAATGTTTGGAGTACAAATATAACATACTTTATAATGATTAAAATAGCAAAAGCTCTTAAACACTATTTATATATTTGGTTGCTGCCACCAAAATGTATAGCCGAAATCTCTAAAAGAGGTTTTCATTGTTTCAGCCTCTTAGAATTTTCATTGTCACTTCAGTTCTCCAAAGAAATTATCTATTAAATGAGTCTTAAAAATAAGAGTGTTCTCATAGGAGGTATTTGGCCATCTATATAAAAATTGAGCATATCTCAATTTCGGTTCCAAAGGTCTTGACCGATTCTTTTACGGATTCAAGCTAGCGTACAGACTTTAGAATTATCTTAGTACGTGATTAAAAATTTTTCCTTGATCAAGCAACCCACCCCAATTAACATATATTAGAGGCAAGGTCACTTTGTACACTTGAACATCATATGTTATTAGTAGAAGTGCAAATAATACCAATATTATAACTTATGCTAGTTCAGTTTGTATATATTATTAATAGAAGTGCAAATGGTACTAATAGTATAACTTGCTTTTATTCTCCATATGATATATATTTTACACCTCAATCTAGTTATTAGGTCACATTTAACAAAAAATAAAAGAAAAATATTTCTTAGGTTCATGTCTATAAATGATAACATAATTACATAAAACATGACTCCTTCGTGGAAAATTTCGAAACACTTCATCATATAATTATGAAACTATACACAGAGATATCTCTTCAATTCCGTTAAGTACTCATAAGCCATATGTACATAGGACACAAATAATTTGAATCTGTTGGGCTAACATAATACATGGGTTGAGTTGTTGTATTGTCTTAAATAGAAGTGAATGTACTATGATGATCATATAACTTTAATTCCTCTTAAACTTGAACATCATATATTATTAATAGAAGTGCAAATGATACCAATATTATAACTTAGGCTAGTTCACTTTGTATATATTATTAATAGAAGTGCAAATGGTACTAAGAGTATAATTTGTTTTTATTCTACATATGATAAATACCTTACACCATAATCTAATTCTTAGGTCAGATTTAAAAATAAATAAAAGAAAATAATTGCATAGGTTCATGTCTATAAATGATAATAAAATTACATAAAACACGACTTCATCATGGAAAATTCTGAAACACTTCATCATATAATTATTAAAGTGTACACAGAGATCTCTCTTCAATTCCCTTAAATACTCATAAGTCATATGTACATAGACACAAATAATTGCATCTGTTGCACTAACATAATAGATGGGTTGACATTGTTGTATTGTTTAAATAGAATTGAATGTACTATGATGATGTCATAATATTTTTTGTAAGTTGGCTTAGAATGATGATATAACTTTAATTAGCTCTTCCTAACAAAAAAAACTTTTATTCTTATCCTTTTAACAAGATTTATCAATCTAGATTTTCGAGCTATGGAAGATAGTACATTAATTTAGTCAGACCAAATTCAAAATCACTAAACTACAAATTTTCAAATATGGTCAGTGTCCTATTAAGTTATCCATGATCATATTTGTTCTAACTTGTGTGGCTATCAAGCCTCTCTGTATTGAAAGAAATGAACTAACAAATCTCATGCTCTTTATTGAAAGAAATGAACTAACAAATCTTGTGACGCTAGGCCTTACCATATCTCTTTTTTTATAAATTTTCTCATTAAAGTTTAGGTCTTGTGATGTGCATTAATAAAAATGGTGAGGGTCTTTGTTCCTTCAAATATTCCTTCAAATTTTGGAATTTTACCGAAGAAAAAGAGAAAAAAATATGCACATACAACTTGAAAAACTGCAGCATGGACGCATTTAAAAACTACAAAAACACTTGTAAAATCTGCTAAAAACAGAAATTTTGCAGCATGAACATGTAAAAATATGCTGAAAAAACAACAGCATAAAGCCGTTAAAAACTACTGAAAAACTGTTGCATAGATATATATAAAACCTACTGAAAAAATAGAAAAATGTAGTCTGAGCATGTAAAAATCTGTTAAAAATAGCAGCAGAAAACTGTTAAACTTACCAGAAAAAACTGCCGCATAAGTATATTAAAACTAGTATGTTTGTTGAGCGATGATGACATCTCATTGATCATATGTATAGTAATACTAAAGTCAAAAATACAAGCGGATGTAAACGTACATGATGTTAGATAAACCCAATATGAGATTTATATGTCTGTTGTGTCATAAGTAATTCTCACAATAATAACGATGTAATGGTCCTTAGACTTGAAATCCTCATATTTCTATATGAGAGTTAATGTACTTTGATCATATTAAAAGTTACATTTGACTGAGTAATAATGGAGAAGCAACAATTTGGAGGATAACTCAACTAATTGAAAAATAGATCTTCACTAAGCTTTCAAGATTCAGCTCTGGACTTGTAAATAATTATATCTTATACCTTCTGCATCTTCTCTAAATTTTCAGCTTCAGCAGAGAACTGGTTCTTCTCTCCTTTAAATAATGTTGCAGATAGACACGTCTTTCCAAATTCTGTCTTCAATCTTCAGATCTTCTCATAGAGCATATAGAAAAAAAATTGGAACTCAAAAGCAATTATCTCTCCCCTAAGATGAAGAACCTCCCCCTAGTACAATAAAGGTGAAAACTCTCCTCCAAAGTATAAGAAAAACTATTTTTCTGTAAAATATCTTAATCTTCTATAATCTATCCCCCTTGGTTGGGAATCGTTAACGTGTAGCCGTCGTATTCCCTGATTTTCTTGAAACTGTTTTTGTGCATAACTTTTGGACTTAAGAACCTACTTCTATGAACTCACCACTGCCATACACTCACCACTTCCATATTTATATAGGCTATGTTTTATGCTTCTTTTTTATATATAGATCGCTTTAATCGGATTTACGGTTTAGGATAAACGACTGTTTAAAGTAACTGAGTTTCGCGAGCGAACCCCTACCCTCGAGTAGTAGTTGTAATATTTTTATTTCAGGAGTATTACATATTTGGTTCAGTCTTGATGTGACTAATCAATATTGGTGCACTTGTCATATATATTTGATCATGTGATCTTAACTCAGATTACCTTATTTCCATCATCCTAGTTTAGAATAGTTATTACCCCTCTCTATGTATCGAACTTATAAACAATGATGAAATGTTCTAATCTAATGAGATTGAATAGAGAGAAACGTTAAAGGGAAGAGAAGGCATAATCATCTGAGACATCCTTCATGAATACTTATAGAGGTAAGTAAAGGTAAACTTCTTTTATCTTAAGATGATAAGCTCATGAATCACTCTGATGTTGATCTCTAAATTCTCTGATATTGTACTTTGGAAATTTGTGATCTTCAACCCTCGATAGTTTAGGAACTGACTATGAGCCTATCAAACCCTATAGGTTCTTATCCAAGTCATTGAACCAAACACTTCCCAAACAACATCCTTTACTTTGCTCTAATATATTCACCATATTTTGTTCTGATACATATAATTTTTCTTGAGATATCCACTTGGTGGTCAGAGAAATTAACCATTTGAATTTTGGAGTTGTGTTGAGAATGAGGGAGATAGTGCCAAGAAGCACCATATAAGGAAGGAGTGGTCAACCCTACAGTTCTATCTCTCACAAAGTAGTGGAGTATCTAAACCTTGAGACATCTGTAAGCCCATCTGTATTCTCTTGAAAGGATATAGATCTGAAAAGGCACATAAACTGTTACTAGGTGCATTCAACCACAGAATGTTATCTATTGAAATTCGTCTATCAGCCAGGACATATGAATAGAGTCACTACCCTTTGATCTAAATATTTCCTATGTACATGTGAGATTCACACACTAGGAAGTTTTTAATGAAGCAATTGTTGTTAAACAATATCAAGGTCAGTAACAATAACTGGATATTAATCCTTAGATCCTGGCCCTCAAAGTCTTATACTTTGATCTTTGGATTAGTTATGATTCTGTACCTTAGTGGTTCATCGAATCTGATAAGTCTTCACATACTTTAGAAAATATCTTTGATCCCTAATGGCATATCACTGATCATTGATTATATTCCCAGAATTCAAATATGGCAACGATTTTAACTTTAGTCAAAATTATAACTTGTAAATAAGGACTCAGATATTGAGGGATATTAGGAATTCTACCACTTAAAATATTTCTAATTTCTGCTCTCAGAAGGAACATTTTGAATCTCTTGACTGAGAGTTTCCATCCTTGAAGGTGAAAGGCAACTTTTCTATAAAAAGGATTTTCTTGCAGGTACACTTAGGAGGCGTTTGGATGCACGATGGGAATGGGAATCGGGAATGGGAATTGAGGGGATGGGAATGGGGGGTTAATGGGAATGGGAATGAAATGGAAACCCAAGGGGTATGGTAGGTTTGATTTACCCACCAAGAGGGAATGGAGTTCCCATTCCCCGCCACTAAATTGGTAATCCAAACACTATCACTTGGGTTTAAGGTTCCGATTCCCGTTAAATGGGCACATTAACCATCAACCAAACACCCCCTTAGATGTTTGGAGCTCTAAGTGAGTGACACACAGTGAGACTGAGTGAAAAACAATTGAGTGTGAGAGTGGAGTGAAATATATTATGAGATCACTAAACAGAAACATGCAGTTTCAAGGTAAGGAAAAGGGTTATACTTTATAATTTCTTCACTTGGTTGTGCGGTCCTATTCCCTATTCTGATACATTTTAAATAATTACTCAACTAAGGGGGAGAGATTATAGAGATATTTTAGAGATTATACTGAAAATAGTTTTCCATATTCTAAGGAGGAGAGTTTTCACCTTTATTGTACTAAGGAAGAGGTTCTTCATATTAGGGGGAGAGATTATTGGTTCCGAGTTCCAAAATATTTTATATATGCTCTATGGGAAGATCTGAAGATTGAAGACATTATTTGGAAAAACGTATTTATCTACAACTTTATATAAGGGAGAGAAGAATTAGTTCTCTGCTAAAGCCGAAGGTTTATTGAAAATGCAGAACATATAAGATAGTATTATTTACAAGTCCATAACTAAATATTGGAAGCTTAGGGAAGATCTATTTTTGGAGTTAGTTGATTTATCCTCCAAACTGTTACTTCTCCGTTATTATTTGAGCGTTAGGTGTAAAAGTCAAATTGGGGGAGATTGTTGAGCAAGATTAAAGTTGTATGCATAACTCAACAATGTTGGTTTGGATAACTCATCATAGAACAAAGGACTTGCAAATAATCTATGTTCCACTGAGATCAGTAAAGATGAAGATTAGGTATCGACACATATGGTTCTTAGAATTGTAGTGAAGAAGTCGTCAACAGAAGTCCGGGTGTAGTTCATTAATATGTTCAAGCAACAGAGGAATAAGATTGAAGATATTTGAAGCCGTTCTTAGGATTAGTATGAAGACATCAAGGAATCTTAGTGAAGTTGGTTATATATGGTAGAAGACTGAACAATATTTTGAAAAGACTATAGTACGAAGACATTAGAGGGAAATTATTCATCTGTGAACCAGACCATTATACTAGGCGCCAGTGATACGTGATGGGAAACCAAGTACTATCATTAGAAGAACTTTAAGTAAGGATTTTTATCTAAATATGAAGGATATATGCTTTATATGAAGGCTCGGAGAGAAGCTGTGAAGATGGAAAAGTTAAAGGGTTAAAGTGCTCTACAAAAGCTAAGTGAAAGTGATCACTACCTTATAGTAGGAGTCACCAAAGCTACTCTTTTACCTAGTAGGAGCCACTACCTTATCATATGGCTCAAAAACTAAGTACTTGAAGTTTTATTGACCTAGTATGAGGCAACAGGGAACAAATGAGATCAAAAACTAAGTCAAGAAGTGCACCTTATTCACTATAGGCATCACTACCTTTTTCATTGGCCCCTTAGAGGCGCCACCAAATCCAGAAACTAAATAAAGGAGTCCCTATGCACCCTCTAGGCACCACTCATTCCTATGGTACCCTTGTAGGTGCCACCTACAGCTTGTCCACTCAGAAACTAAGTTAAAACTCTATATTATACCCTGTATGAGCCACCACCCTCTCCTACTTACCTATAGGCACCACATGCATCAAAGGCATTGGACTACTTTAGGTGCCACCAAGTCTTGTACAACACCTAGGAGGCGCCACTTGAATATTTGAGCAAGAAACTAAGTGGTAGTTATCCTTCTTAGGCACCACTTGCTCAAGGGAATAGTATAAAGCACATGTTGGACAAAAATGGAAGTTGCTGTCATTTTAAATACTTAGATATAATTAATCTATGTATGCTTTCTTCCTCTCCAAGCTAGTACTCTACCTACCAGCCTATATAATTAAAAAGATGCAAGTTAGAATTGTATCTCTCGACGGGTGAATAGTGTGAAGCTCTTGCAAACTATTCTCAGCACACAAAAACATTAATTTGACAAGGAGAGCTCATACCCAATTGATTATTCACCATTAAGGTCTTACACATTTAGACACATTCATCATTTATAGTTTCTTTGATTTTTTTGATTATCATTTGATAAGAGCTGTAGGTTTTTAGAGTGATAGAAAGATTTCATTATTTTGATAGCTTACAAATTTTATTGGATCTTTCTTTTGTAACATTGAATATATATTCCAAAGTCTAAGAAAACCTTTGTGGTTTAATTTCTTTATATAAGAATTATTTCGTGAAATCTCTTGTGTTTTTTATTTTATTTTAAAGTTTCATTTTCCGTTGCATTTTAGTTTTAAAATGAAGAACATATATTCACCCCTCCCCAGTATGTACCTAGTGGACCTAACACTGTCTATTTTGTATCCTGTAAAATCAGCATCTAAATATCTTATTAGCTTAAGTCTGAATCACTAGGATACCACAAACCAAGATTCATGGTTCCTTTGAGATATTTGGAAATTCTTTTTACAGCTATCAGATGTAGTTTTCTTGGATTAGCTTGGAACTTTCCACATAGACAGGTAGCATACATGATATCAGGCCTATTTACAATGAAAAATATGAGTGAGCCAAACTTAGCTCTATAGTTAATTATATCAACTGATGAACTAGTATTTAAATCTAACTTGATTGTAGTGGCCATGAGAGTTGTAGTAGTTGAGCTGTCTTGCATTCCAAACCTTTTCGGAAATTTTTTTTTATATATTTAGATTGACTAATGAAGATCCCTTCTTCACACTTCTTGACTTGTAACCCCAGAAAATAACTCAATTCTCCCATCATACTCATCTAATATCTAGACTGCATCAGCTTAGCAAACCTCTCAGATAATTTATCATTAGTAGAGCCAAAAATAATTTCATCAACATATATCTGAACTAATAACAAGTCCTTACCACTGTCCAGTAAAAACTGTGCAAGTGTTTTATACTAGGCTCTTGAAGTTTGCTTTAGTTCATAGAGTGTTTAATCCAATCTGTAGACATGATTTGGATATTTTAGACTAATTAATATTGAATGTTGTTCAACATAAACTTTTTCGTCAATTTCACCATTGAGAAATGCACTTTTTACATCTATTTGGAACACTTTAAACTTCATGTGAGCAGCATAGGCCAAAAAGATTCTTATGGGCTCTAGTCTTGCACCAGGAGCAAAAGTCTCATCATAGTCAATTCCTTCTTATTGAGAGTTCCCTTTGTAAATAGCCTTGCTTTATATCTTGTAATGATACACTCACTATTAGTTTTGTTTCCGAACACCCATTTAGTATTAACCCACTTATATGTTATTTGGCCTTGGCATTAGAGTCCATACTTTGTTCCTTTCAAATTCATTGAGCTCATCTTGCATTGTTAGGACCCAATCAGCATCTAGAAGAGTTTCATCCACTTTTTTTGGTTCACTTTGAGATAGAAAGAATGATAGAGACATTCATTTTGTGTGGCTTTCCTTGTCTTCACACCACTATCAGGATTTCCAATGATTAAGTCATGAGTGTGTGACTTAGTCAATTTTCTTGCAGAAGAAAGTTGGCTTCTTAAAGAAGATCATCCCCCATGATCCATGAAGTCTCTATTACCATCTTGGTGTGTATCATTGTTATTTCTAAAACTCCTCCTAAATCAGTGTTTTTGGAATTATGAGGATTTGTCTCATCAGTATTTGAGAAATTAGAGTTTGATGAAGTGTCTCATGATGTGTCTTCGCCTGTATCACTTGAACTTGACTCCTGATATTGGTCATGTTGATCCTCCTCAACATGTGATTCAGTATTTGTGGAGTTACCACTGGTACAAGTGGTTCATCGGAGTTTAGTGTGATATCAGGATTTTCAGTATAAATGTGTATTAATGTTTGAGATTATATCAGGATTTAACTATTCAGCATATGGTACTTTATTTTCAAATCTCAGTTGTTCATGATCATCTACATCTTTTAGACCTATGATCTTCTTATCATCAAAAGATATATGAATATATTCTATGACTACTCTTGTTCACAGATTATAAACTCTGAAGACTTTTGTTGATAGTGGATATCCAACAAAAATACATTCATCATCTTTTAGGTCAAAATTTGTAAGTTGTTCAGGATGAGTTTTGAGAACAAAGCATTTCCAACCAAAAGTATGAAAGTACTAAAAATTTTGCTTCTTTCCCTTTACCATCTCAAAATTTCTTGTAGTGACATCCTGATGAACTTGAAGTTAAAATGCTATGCTCAGTGCCATCATTTGTAAATATGGTATTTCATATCCGTAATTAGTCTAGCAAGCAACTAACAAAATTTCAAAAAAATATTGTAAAGGTACATTTTATCATTAAAGCTTACGTCTTGTGATCTGCATAAATAAAAATGGTGAGTGCATTTGTTCCTTCAATTATTCCTTAAAATTTTGAGTTCTACTGAAGAATAAGAGAAAAAAATTTTTGTTCGTGTAATATCTATAATATCTGCTAAAAATAAATATTTAGAGCATCTACATGTAAAAATATGCTGAAAACAGCAAGAGAAAGCTGTTAAAATCTACCGAAAAATTGCTGCATAAATACATTTAAACCCTGCTAAAATAACAAAAAATTCCAGCATAAACATGTAAAAATCTGCTAAAAATAGTAGCAGAAAACAGTTAAAATCTACTAAAAACTGCAGCAAAAACATGTACAAAACTGTTTAAAAATTGTACCAGAAACTTTTTAATAGTGTACGCAAAAAATATAAAAAACTAATATATGTCATAACCTGAAACAATTTAAAATATTGCAGCAAAATTTGCTCATAAAACATGTAATAGTCTAAAAGTATAGTGATAAATACATACTGGTTCGAAAATAAGATTCAAAGTATGAGTTGTACAAGATATCCAAAATATGATAGGTTTTTTTTTGCCTTTATTAGTTTGGCAGTAGACATGTTATTTGTATCGTTGTGTGTAACTACTTGAATAGTGGTTTTTGCTCCAATTTCATTGATAGACAATCCACATATTCAAATATATATCTTCATGTGTGTAATTAACTTGAACTTTCAATAGATAATATAAACCTAGTGCGAAGTTTACAATTCACACTTCATGTTCATATTATTTCATAAGGCCTTCCTTAACTGATATTTACTAGGTGACATGTATTGCGGGCCAAATCTACAAACACCCTCTACAAATTTAGGAAATCCATAATTATTAGTGGTATTAAATGGTACACGAGATTTCTACACCCAACGAGCTAAGTACACCGGTTCTTTCCTTGAACATTGCATCACTAATATTATGTTATCTCTTCACTTTATGCAATGCAATAGTCCAATCTTTAGACCCTATTAGTCTTGAATATTCATCCAAAGGTCCGAGTAAATATGGTTTTTTGCAATAGCTTCCACATCAATTATCTCTACATCATATCCTATGACTTCATCTCTGAATTCTTGAATATGCTTCTTTATTTTCCCTTTTTTTCTTTTGGTCACATCTAAAGTTGTCTTGTATATATCAGTCCAAAAGTATATTTTCATTGCAAGATTTCATATTTTCTCTAATACGAGCAATATGTTGTTTCAATAGATTAATACCTTTATAAAATTCACTACCACAAAAATTACACCTTTCTTTATTTGTTTTATCAGGGACCATTGTTCCAGATACCTTGCCACTAGAATTTATTGCATCTATAGTTTTTATAGACACTGAATTTGTTGCTACGGGTGAACTAACATT
The DNA here is from genome assembly GCF_009905375.1 of Apium graveolens. NCBI lineage: Eukaryota > Viridiplantae > Streptophyta > Magnoliopsida > Apiales > Apiaceae > Apium > Apium graveolens. The sequence continues at coordinate 19,263 of NW_027419055.1, forward strand.
TGTAAGTGTTTCCATTATATATAGTATATCACAAACAAAAAAAATAGAATTAGAGCAATAAATAACACATATAACAAAAACCTAAATCATATATTAAAAGGTCCAATACAAATACAGTCATAAACATCAAAATTCAAAGTTACAAATGCAACACTAGTACCAACTAAGGAATTCATAAGTAGTTAATATACATTACGAGGTGATATTAAATTATATATTTTCAAATTCCAATTAAAATATTGAATCTTTGATTTGGTGAGGGCTTCAATCATGAATCAAGATATTAAATATTTGCTTTTTAATATTTAAAAAAAGAGATTAAAGAAGAAAATAACGAGTAAAGTAAAGAGTGTATAGATTACAGAAGAAGCACTGATTAACATTTCTAGGGTTCAGCCAGAGTAAGAGTCTTCACTAAAATTACTCGGAGTCGAATTGAGTTTTGACCGAGTTTTAGTATAATCAATTTTCTACCCGAGTCACTAGGCCGAGTTGATAATTTTTACAACACTGTTTTTTATATATTTTATTGCACTTCAGTTAACATATATATAAGAACACCATATATTATCAATAGAAATGCATATGCTACCATTATTATAAATTCGGCGAGGTCACTTTGTCTATATTTTTAATAGAAGTGCAAATGATACCAATAGTATAACTTCGTATATTCGCTATCTTTTATTCTTGATAAAATAAATACCTTACATCTCAATCTAATTCTTAGGTCAGATTTAAAAAATAATAATAATAATACTTTGGTCATGTCTATAAACTATAACAGAATTATATAAAATAAGATTCCTTCATTGAACATTACTAAACACTTCATCGTATATTTATGAAACTACACACAAAGATATCTTTTTAATCCTCTTATGTACTCACCAAGTCATATGTAAAGAGTACATAAATGTTGTTATTGTACTATCTTGAATATATAGAAATGAATTTACTAAGAGGATGCCATTTTTTTAAGTTAGCTATAGGATGATAATATAACTTTATTTTCCCTTATCCTTTTAAAGAGATTTATCAATCTTGATTTTTCGCTATGGATGATTGTACATTAATTTGGTCGGGCCAAAAAATTCAAAAGTCACTTAACTATAAATTTTGAAATATGGTCAAGTGTACTAATCAGTTATCCATTATCATAATTGTTCTAGCTTGTGTGGCTATCAAGACTCTCACATTGAAAATTAAGTATTTTTCTCCTCCAAAGACAATTCTAGAAATCATGAACCTAATAATGATACCATAAAATATTTCATATATATTACTCTATTATTTTTCCTCTTATAGATTACTATATTTGTTTAGTCTTTTGTGTCTAGAAAATTTATATAATTGCATGAAGACTACTATAATGATCTTTAGATACTTAATATCCCTAAACCTATATACGCGTTCTACAAATCTCTGTAACACCCCCTTCTTTAAAATAAAAAAAGTATTACTTATAATCCATAAACCTGCAAACATATAAATAATATATTTCTAAATAATAATTAAACACTCTAAAAATATTTAAAATAATATTAAATCTTCAAATTTTCTAAACCAATAATATAAATGGTGAAATCTCTAAATAAATAATTAAGTCTAGATAATTATGAAGTCCAAAATTCTAATCAATGAAATGGGGTAGCTCTTAATCACACATTCCTAAATCCCCCTAAGTAGCCGTTAGAAAAAATTTACTGTTTGAGTCGAACGCCTTGTACGGATTTGAAACACTATTTGTAAAACGAAAAATTTAAAATGAATATTTCATAGTTTATAATAAAATAATAATATTAAAATAAAGTATGGATAAAATAACGAGGGGCTAGGATATTTCATAACGAGATCAGAAAAGATATAAATACACACACATCATAGGCTACCTAATGCGTGCGAACAAAATGGATGACGTGTATGGCATATACAACGTCACCGTAAAAATAACACCCGAGAAGTACTACTACTATGTGCACCAACAAATCATGATCTTTTGGGGGCCTGTGGTGGGCTAGTCGTTACCCAAGTTGGCTGCACTCGGTACAGTATGCTTCGGTTTATTTCGGACTCGGAATCGGGACTCGAAAAATGCTCGGGACTTGACCCGGGTTGTCACAGTAAATTAAATCAAAAATCAAATTTTGGGTGCACCCACGTATCCTGAACAATTATCAAATAACCAAAAGTTCCTCCCAAGAGCTAACAGAATGATACGCCGTGATAAATCATACTGTCACGGAAGTGTCATGTCACTAATGTCGCAATGACATGGCTCTAGCAGCTGATTAACTCGGTATACCCTATATGGTCCAAATAAAATAATTTTGCAAACTTTAAGAATCGCTTGATTCAGATATTCTAGACAGATATGTAGAACGAATAATTTTTAGAATCACTAAAATAAATATTGGAATATTCCAAAACAGAATTGAAATATTCAGGAATGAAATTAAAATAAAAACTCTAGTATTTTGAAGCACGGTATCTAGTTAATGCATATAATTGCATGAAGACTACTACAATGATATTTAGATACTTAATATCCCAAACCCTTTTAGAGCATAATAATCACATCAGCTCTTCTAACCATTTTAGTGTTATTACACATTGGTGACGATAAAAAATTAACATTTACATGTATAATATTAATGATAATTTATGATATACACGTATGTTGAACTAAAACCTCTAGCTTTTATCTTTTTAAGGTAAGTTGGTACGTTCTTCCCTTGTTGGGCATGGATAACAATTTTTGAATTGTTTGAAAAAAATAACTAGCCAATACTTTGACAAAAGATTAAAGTATCATAATTAGTAAAAATATTAAATATTCAAATTAAATTTCAAAATTTAAAATTAAAATTCAAGTGTATTAATCAGGATTTTGATAATTTCCTAAAATCTTATATTGTGTAGTGAATTAAGATTTCAACAACCATTAATATGGAAAATATCTAAATAATAATAAATTGTACAATATAAGATTCTTTAAATTTATAGAAATTTAAGTGATCTTCATAAATATGTGATTTTATTCTTTGAATTTATATAGATAGAATTTAAGTATGATCTTATATATACTGGAATTAAAAAATTTAGAAACACACACATTAGGACCACCACTCAAACCCTAATTTTGTTTATTGAGAGACACTACCTCTCTTTGAAGCACACAAGTAACCTCAAAAGAAAATGGCTATTTTTCACTTGCTACCTGTTTGTCTTTTGAGTGCTATCATTAGTGGTCTCGATTTCAATAGTATGATAAATGTTATTGAAATCCTGCAAACTGAAATGTGCCCTCAAACATTTTTATTGGTCCTCCATGAAGTAGATTTCTCCTGTTTCTTTGATTTAGTCAATTGGGATGATAGGTTTTTAACTCTGATGACTCACCTGAATATTATGGGTGTCCCAGATGGAGTGTTTTACATCGTAAGCAGACAACTATGGATCCAAGAAGTTCCTTTCAATGAGGGTTTTCCCATTATTCAACAGACGGGGAACTTAGGACACGGCATGTCACAGTTATTTAACCCTTTGTTTCAATTGGCATATGGTGTTGGAAACCTAGAAGAAGCTTACGTTCATCTTATGTCGTTACTTGGTTCTCAGATTTTCTTATCAAAGTTGGAGTTTCTTTTGCATTCATTAAAATTGGTTAAATTTTATGTAACCAATATTTTACACATCAATGGTAGGCCTCTGTATAGGAGACACAATTACATGTGTGTTGGGCACCATGTTTGTGTTAGTCAAAATGTGTCTCTCCGTGAAATCAAATACATTCAGTGTAAGGAATGTAAATTGTCCACAGTCCTTTTTTATTTCTTGAACATGTAATCAAAAAGTTATCAAATTCCTAAATTATACATATTTATTGATACTTTCTTAGCTGTGTAATGCACGGATTCTTCATTCTAAATTTTTTAATTTCATATCTCATATTAAGCTTATGGTTATAATAGATAAAAATTATGTAAAAATAATAAATAGTTCGTATTCTAACTATTGCAATAATTTATCACTTTTATTGTGATGATATAATTTAAATATTTAGCCTTACCAAAGAGAAGATTACTTTCATAAGTAGAAGATGTAATTTGTACATTTTGTTTTTAATAATACAAAAATATCTACATATGAATTGGATATATTTTAAATAAAAATACTCAAGGTATTAATGTTTATACTTTAAATCATTGATGAATTTATATCGAATTGGCAATTTAAAAAAATGAAACACTAAATTACATGTACATAGTCACATTTGACATTTTGCAAAAAATAAAATTATTTTTAGACAAAAATGAGATTCCTTATTCAGGTCAAATCACTTTTTGGTTTCATATTTTAAAATTTTAAAATCCTACACCAATTAAATCAGAAAAGTCTCAAATTTATTGAAATAATATCATATTATATATCACTACAAATTCAAACTCATGATGTCTTGTTTATGGACATTTTTGGTTATTTGAGAGGTTCAAGTTCACGAATCTAGTCTGTCATTTCCTAGTCATGTCATATGACAATCCAAGCATCAATGAATTGAGTGGACGGTGGAATGAGTTCCACATCTAGGGAAGAGGGGAGAAGGGTGTGGTATTTGATTAATAGATGGAACTACATGACTAAGTAGATCCGCGATCGTGTTTGGTTGGCAGACTTATTTTTCAAAGGCTCACGGATTCTGAAGTTGTAACGAACGTGATGGCAGCACTCTGGCGGCCCAGAAATGTTATGGTTCATAGGGAAGTGGACGTTAACTGGTATATTGATATTTATTTCAATTCTACTGTCAATTAAACATTCAGAGAACTATCGAATGATCTCCATTAACATCAAGCTTGAAGTTGCATTAATATCGATAGTCTCTATCGACGTTTGACAACATCCATTTAATTAATGAGAGACTCCAACAAGATAAGAATATCGCGACTTTAACATTGAATACTACATAAATATGGGTACAAGTCTACGATTTAAAGTTGGGGTTATGTTAGATAAGAATATCGCGACTTTAACATTGAATACTACATAAATATGGGTACAAGTCTACGATTTAAAGTTGGGGTTATGTTTGAGAAGGCGTTTGAAGTTGCAAATATTTAGAGTAAATAAAATACAACTTGAAGAATCTTCTGAGATTTGGATAGAATCCGTTCAATCCTTACTAAAATCTCTCATCAAGCTTCGCTATCTCTTGTATACACAAAATATGATAAAACCCTCATAGTTATGTATATATCTAAATGGGCTATTATAAGTGATTTATAAGGTGTATGCAAGTGTTACAAGCCCAACTAAAAGCCGTCAAAATTATGTTTCCATTCAGATTTCAAGTCCTTGAGATACGGATAAAGGCCTTGAGTTTCCCCTTGTGAAAGCCGTAAGATGTTAAGTAAAAGTCTTGCGACGCACACTCTTTGTGTAAAGGTCTTGAGATTATAGCCAAGACCTTTAGTTTTCTAAGTGAAACTTTAAAATATCTTTATTTTCTCTACATCAAAGCATTCTTTCTTCATTGTTTATGTTCACTAGTAGTTGAACACCACAATCATCAACATCTCCAATTAAGTATTCATTTACCACTAATTGAAACATGTATATAAGTAGTAACCTCTCATGTGTACACTTAATATGAATTCGGAATTATTAGCGAATTTTTCTATACTTTGGTACCTTCTCATCACAAACTTCTTGCTATTTTGATTTTTATAGCTAATGATTTATACTCTCCAATGTACCAAGTAGCAAGCACGACCCAAAATAAAATGGACTACTTTCATGACAAACTCTTAACTATTTTCATTTCTGAAAGTACGTTTCATTTTCCATCGACTAACATAATACTCTTGGAAGAAGTTTGCATAATCATCGAACTCTCTAAGAAGTTATTGCAGTTACAATCATATATCTCCTTTGTGGAAGAAAAAAATTTGACATGTATCTCACTTAGTAATAGTTTGTCTCTAGCAAATATGTTCAAATTCATTACTCTTTAACATGTAAAATTAAGACATGGCAATGTAATTTGAAACCTAATTTTTGTTAATCATTATCTACCGAATAAAATTCCTTGGATGTCCTATTCCATTATTTATTTCAAGAAGAAGCAGATAAAATTCCTTGTCTTCATCTTTTATCCAAAATTATATTGTTATAAATTAACTGTCTATGTAGATACTTGTGATCATTATTATTTATAGTACAAATACAATATACCTTACTACGGTTAAACTAACAAAAGCTCTTTAACATTTTTTATCAAGATTGTAAAAAGCGGAACTCGGGACAATTCGGAATGAGTACTCGGGTTGCAACTCGTATATGATTTTTGAAATTATTTTTTATACATTAAATATATTTCCTTTAAATTTTATTATAAATGTGCTAAAAGTTGAAATTTATGTAAAAAATATCATTTTTTGTTATATTACTAGCCATATTAAAGTTAAATAAATCATTTGCTTGATAATTTTCTATAGTTTAATCAAAAATAAGTTCTAACATTTGGTCATATTTTTTTAATCTGTAATCACTGTTCATTGACCAGTGATCATACATTACAAAAAAAGAAGAAAATGTTGACGAGTGACCACTGGTGCTTCCATACTTCCAATTTACCATTCATCAAATTAATATTCTCTTCTTCAATGAAAACATCATCATCGTCTTTAGCTATAGACTCAAAATCTTCTTTATGCAATTATCTAATGTCCTTTTACTACCCGTGGCACTAAACTATCATCTTCTAATGTTATTGTTAAATCATCATAGCTCTTCATCATCCTCGCCTTTCAAAATCCATCCTTGAGGTTTACTTGATTTCTTATTTGCAAGTTTTGTATGAAATTGTACGTAGGCCATATTATTTAATCTCTGAGCATCCAATCCATTCCCTTTTTTTATATGGCCCTACAAAAAAGATCAAGTGTAATATTATAAGAGTATAAAATATACAACATTAATAATCAATAATGATTATTGCACAAGTAAAACTTATATAAATGATTACTTAACCCCTTAAAAAGGGCTCCAATTTCTTTCACACACTACAAAAATAATGTCAATAGACATCACACATTAGACATTGGTTAACTTTACCACTGATGTTAAAAGAAGTATTGACATCACCCCGTGTTTTTGTGATGTCTTTGTTCTTTGTAGATATCGGTTATAATTAAACCGATGTCTAAAATTCACCAAAAAAAAATAATTTCGCGCCCACCTTTTCTTTCCCCCCTTAGTCAAATTTTCATTCAGTTTAAATTTTAAATTCCCCCATAATCCCAAAATTCTCCCCCCTTAACCAAATTTTGGTTCCCCCAAATCAATCTTCAGACACAAAATCAAACCTCTCTCTCTCGAACCTCTCTCTCTCGATCGAACCTCTCTCTCCTCACAATCTCTCTAAACTCCGGACATCATCTCACCATCACAATCTCTCGAACCTCTCTTTCTCGAACCTCTCTTCGCTCTCAATCTATACGTTAAGCCTCTTTCAGTTAACCTCTCTACTTCGGTAAGTGTTGTATCTATTTGAATCGAACTGGTCTTCTCTGCATGAAGACCGGTTTTAAAAGTTGAGGATTTTTGAATTCAAAACCCTAATTTTGTAAATTGGGATTTTTTTCTAATTCGAAACCCTTATTTTTTTATTAATTTAGTGTTTAAACTGGTTGCTAATACTTTTCTTCTTGTTGTATACAGGACCTAATCTGAGAAAAAGATTTAAAGGTTTAGGTAATTTGGGTGTTTTTGGTTGTTCATTTGTATTTTTGTTTGGTTTTTTTATTTTTGTAAATTATGTAAAGTTAACGATCCTTTCATCTCTATTGATTACATTGTATTTTTTAACTTTAATACTCATTTTTTGCTTTAGTTGTGATTTGTGATTTGATTTAGTGTTGTTTATCTAATTTTGCTCGTTATAATGCTGATCTATTATTTTATTACGGATATAATTAGGTTTTAAATATTTTGATTTGGTATTTGGTGCTTGTTATAGATTTATCTCCTTTATTTTATAGACAAGTTATCGAAATTAAGTTGTTTGTATGCGCGCTATGCCCGGGTACGAGAGGCTCATGACAGTGTTACTATATAGTTATTGTAAGTTTCTATATGTTCTAGAGTGGATGATTTTCATTTTTACTTATAAAACTGCATAATGGAACTTTAGTAGAAACTAATAAATTGCCTTGTCACTTGAAAGTCTTTGAACACAAGTTTACTCTAACTGTTAAAATTATCTTTAACTTGCAAGTTACTTATAGACGGTTATCGTTGTTATAAGGCTGGATCGGAACTTGAATGCAAGATTGAATGATTATAATAGATATTAATTTTAACGATTGTGTTCTGGTCAAATCTCAGTCAATTGGAAATTGACTGTGTATGCTTACAAGTTGATGTTGGTTTTGCAAGTTAACAACTAAGATTGATCTTCCTTGTTTGCTTTTGCGAAAGTGAAACTGATTATTGTTTGTTGTTTATTATTTGTCGTAGACATATATGTTCAAGTATGACAGTGTCCATGATTCCTGGAAGCATCATGAACTCAAAGTTAAGGATGAGAAAACCCTTTTATTTGGTGAGAAACCTGTTGTTGTCTTTGGTTCAAGGTATAGGTTAAATGATATAATGCTCACAATATTTTTGTTAGCCGTACATATCAGTTCTTTTCAGGTATGCTTTTATGTATTGGCATGAGTATTTTTTATGGGAAAACTGTTTTGTACTGGGGAATAGTTTATCCTAGTTAGTACGCAATTAGCTGATATCCTTTGTGTAAGTACCACTATTTTGGGATCATTGATTTTTTTTTTCTAGACGCGGTACTTTAATAATGCGCCGACTTTGTGTACTTCTGGATGCTGAAAGAGTTTACCGTGAACTGTCCACAATACTGGAGGGTGAATCTGACCTGGATTTTGCATCTATAATGGTTCAAGTTGTGAAATGAAAAATCTATAAATTGTCATAGTTATTCGGTGTAATATATACATTTATATGTTATAACTTTTTAGTCCAGTGCTCCAGTTTCATTAGCTATGGTATATATGGTTTTAAACAAAATAAAGTTATGGTAACAATCAGGCAAACCAAACACCACAGTACTTTGATAATATTCTGTGTGAAGTTACCTCCCCTCTACCCAAATATAAACAAATGTAATGGTGTATATTAGAAGGTTTCGGGGTTAATGTCTTAGTGACACAGTTTGGCATTTTTAATTTGTATTGCAGGGTTTGAATTTTATTTTACTTACTTCAACTGAGTTATCACACCTTCGAGATATACTCAAAATATCCTTGGTCAATGCATCTAGAAAAGACTTGTATCTTGCCTGGTGGTGCCATTTCTCTATTTATGTTTTAACTTGTGTTATTATTTTATTGCTTTGACCAATCACTCCACATACGCGGTACTGATGCTCTATGTTATTGGCATTGATATACTTATCTACAGACTTACCATCATGCAAGTTCTGTCATCCAGTCTCTGGTTGAAGAGTATATAAATGTTAAGTTTTTAGTTCAATTGGACAAATGTGGTACTGATACTCTTTGTTTTGGCCAGTATTATTGCTCTGGTCTTTGCTTTACATGTTATTAATGTCTGATGATTATTTCAGGAGTTTGTACTAGGCACAAATCCACAGCGGCTGAATTTCTCTCTAAGAACTATAGGACATGTGGTATGATTCACCAGTATATATACTTAATTCAATCAACACGGAAAATGAGACTTTGTGGGTGATAGAAAGTGAGCTTGCGGGTTGTCTTTTCTTTCATTTATTTCATTTTTGTGGCTCGGCACTATATATTTGATTTGTGAGACCAAACCTTTTAAGCATGGGCTGTATTGTGAAACCAGGGAAGTTGTTTACTCAATTGCTCTTTGAACTACCTTACTACAAGTTACCTTTGGAACCTTGTAACTTCATAATATATTAAGCTAGTTCGTATTTAAGCAGGCTCTCAGCAAGATGTTTGATTGATTATGAAATGAATATAAAATGCAGCATCCATCTTTACTTGTGGTCGAACTTAAATTTTTCAGGTCAAGCATCTTTGATGCCAAAGCAGGAATTGCTCTAAATGATAACTTTGTCAAGCTTGTTTCGTGGTATGACAATGAATGGGGATACAGAAAAATAACCATTCTCATCAAATTGTGATTTGCAGTTCAGTTGTTTCTCTTATGAGCAAAGTTGACTGTTAAATTCTTTTACATATGTCTTTTTGGGTGGTTAATGCAGCACCCGTGTGGTTGATTTTATCGTGCACATGGCATATGTCCAGTAAGTGGGGGATCATACTTGCTTGCTTGGGATAAAGCGGCTTGCTCATCTTGTCATCTACAATTGTTGAGATATCTAAATAATGGGAATTTATATGGGCCCTTGCTATCTTGTGTAGAGAGGATTTGTGTCTCATATTTTGAAGAGTGTTCAAAACAGGATAGTGAGAAAACTATCTTACAATTTTCATTAGACTGAATGTCTTCAGTTGGTTTCAAGAGAATGTAATAGTTTATATTTCAGATCATATGTTTTACTATTTTGGTTGACGTTCTCAGACAACAATTACACAATTAGTGATGTAAAACTTTACACAATTTGGTCTATAAATTTCTTACACATCACTTTCAAATAAGAAAAGCTGATGTCAAAAAAGATAATGTACATCACTTTAAGGTAAAAAACTGATGTCAAAGAAATCCAGGTTCAAGTCTAAATGAAACATAGAAATCATTTGGTTTAAGAAAAACTTGATGTCAAGTAACATTTTAAACATCACTTTTAACCAAAAAAAATTGATGTCAAAAAACATAATGTACATTAGTTTCAAACAAACAACTGATGTTAACTCATGTTCAAGTCTAAATGATACATACACATCACTTCATTCTATAAAATACTGATGTCTATAGGCTGAATTAGACATCACCTTTCATTAAAGAAACAGATGTTTAATAGGTCATTTTAGATCACCTCTGTCAAAATTATCGATGTTTTGTGACAAAAAACATAGCTGAATATATGTTTAATATATTTTAATAGGTGAAATTTAGTTATTAAATAATTTTGTTATAGCATTTTTGGTAAAAAATCATCACATAGAGATCAGTGTTTTTCACTAAAATTGATGTTTTGTGATAAAAAAACATAGCTCATGATATGTTTAACATGTTTAATTAGGTGTAATTTAGTTATTAAATAATTTATTTATAGCATTTTATGTAAATAATCAACACATAGACATCTATTTTTTAACTAAAATCGATGTCTAATCGAGTATAGACATCACTGATGTCTAGAATAGACATCACCGACATCAACATCGGTTGGGAAACAACATAGACATCAGCCAAAAAGCGATGTGTATGGACTTTTTTCTTGTAGTGACATCCTGATGAGCTTGAAGTTAAAAATGCTATGCTCAGTGCCATAATTTGTAAATATGGTATTTCATATCCGTAATTAGTCCAGCAAGCAACTAATAAAAATTTCAAAAAAATACGGTAAAGGTACATTTTCTCATTAAAGGTTACGTCTTGTGATCTGCATAAATAAAAATGGTGAGTGCATTTGTTCCTTCAATTATTCCTTGAAATTTTGAGTTCTACCCGAAGAATAAGAGAAAAAAATATATGTTCATGTAATATCTGTAATATATGCTAAAAATAAATATTTAGAGCATGAACATGTAAAAATATGTTGAAAATAGCAAGAGAAAGCTGTTAAAATCTACCGAAAAATTGGTGTATAAATACATTTAAATCCTGCTAAAATAACAGAAAATTGCAGCATAAACATGTAAAAATCTGTTAAAAATACTAGCTGAAAACAGTTAAAATCTACTAAAAATTGTCGTATAAATACATTTAAAATGTACTGAAAAATCTAAAAAACTACAGCAAAAACATGTACAAAACTGTTGAAAATTGTAGCAGAAACTGCATTAAATCTGCTTAATAGTGTACGCAAAAAATGTAAAAAACTAATATATGTCATAAGGTGAAACAATTTAAAATGTTGTAGCAAAATTTGCTCATAAAATGTGTAATAGTCTAAAAGTATAGTGATAAATACATATTCGTTCGAGAATAAGATTCAAAGTATGAGTTATAGAAGATATCCAAAATATGATAGGTTTTTTTTTTCCTTTAATAGTTTTGTAGTAGACATGTTATTTGTATAGTTGTGCTTAACTACTTGAATAGTGTTTTTTGCTCCAATTTCATTGATAGACTTATCCACATATTCAAATATATATCTTCATATGTGTAATTAACTTGAACTTTCAATAGATAATATAAAGCTAGTACGAAGTTTACAATTCACACTTCATGTTCATATTATTTCATAAGGCCTTCCTTAACTGATATTTACTAGGTGACATGTATCACGGGCCAAATCTACCAACACCCTCTGCAAATTTAGGAAATCCATAATTATTAGTGGTATTAAATGGTACACCAGATTTTTACACCCAACGAGCTAAGTACACCGGTTCTTTCCTTGAACATTGCATCATTAATATTATGTTGTCTCTTCACTTTATGCAATGCAATAGTCGAATCTTTAGGCCCTATTAGTCTTGTATATTCATCCAAAGGTCCGATTCATCCAAAGGTTCGAGTGAATGTGGGTTTTTGTAATAGCTTCCACATCAATTATCTCTAAATCATATCGTATGACTTCATCTCTGAATTCTTGAATATGCTTCTTTATATTCTCTTTTTTTCTTTGGGTCACATGTAAAGCTGTCTTGAGTTTTGACCGAGTTTTAGTATAATCAATTTTCTACCCGAGTACTCGGAACTTGGGTTGGTGGAGGGGTCGAAAATGAGTCCGTAGGGCGAGTTGATAATTTTTACAACAATGTTTTATATATATTTTATTGCACTTCAGTTTATATATTGTCAATAGAAATGCAAAAGCTACCATTATTATAAATTCGGTGAGGTCACTTTGTCTATATTTTTAATAGAAGTGCAAATGATACCAATAGTGTAACTTCATATATTCGCTAGCTTTTATTCTTGATAAAATAAATACCTTACATCTCAATCTAATTCTTAGGTCAGATTTAAAAAATAATAATAATAATAATAATAATAATAATACTTTGGTCATGTCTGTAAACGATAATAGAATTACATAAAACAAGATTCATTCATTGAACAGTACTAAACACTTCATTGTATATTTATGAAACTACACACATTGATATCTCTTTAATTCCCTTATGTACTTACCTGATCATATGTACATAGGACACAAATGTTCTTAATCTGCTGCACTGGGTTGAGTTGTTGTACTGTCTTCAATATATAAAAGTGATAATTCCATATTTTTTTTGTAAGCAAGCTGGCTATAGGATGATAATATAACTTTATTTTCCTTATCCTTTTAAAGAAATTTATCAATCTTGATTTTGAGCTATGGATGATAGTACATTGATTTAGTAGGACCAAAAAATTCAAAAGTCACTAAACTACAAATTTTAAAATATGGTCAAGTGTAGTAATCAGATATCCATGATCATAATTGTTCTAGCTTGTGTGGCTATCAAGACTCTCACACTGACGAGTAACCATATCTTCCTCCAAAGACAATTCTACAAATAATGAACCTATTAATGATTGGGTAAAATAATTCATATATATTGCTCTACTATTTTGTCTCTTACAGATTAGTATATATGTTTTGTCTTTTGTGTCTAGTAATGCATATAATTGCATGAAGACTACTATAATGATCTTTAGATATTTAATATCCCTACCCCATATCCCTACCCCATATCCCTAACCCTCTTTACACGCACACATTGGTGAATCATTTGTAACCAATATTCTACACATTATTGGTAGGCATTTGTATACCAAACACAATTATATGTGTTATGCATCAGGTTTGTGTGAGTCAAAATGTGTCTCTCCATGGAATCAATGGTATTAAATATGTTGCAAGAAATATAAATAGTCCATTATCCTCTTTTATTTCTTGAACGTGTAACCAAATAGTTGTCAAATTTCTAAATTAAACATATTTATTGATACTTGCTTATAACTGGTGTAATGCACCAATTCTACATTCTTAAATTTTCAATTTTTTCTCTCATATTAAGCTTAGAGTTATAATACATAAAAATTATGTAAAAATAATAAATAGTTCATATTCTAACTATTGTAATAATTTATCACTTTTATTATGATTATGTCATCCAAATTTAGGTGTACCAAAAAGAAAATTACTTTCTTAACTAAAGGATGTAGTTTTTAAAAAATGAAGCTCTAAATTACATCACATTTGACATTTCTCAAGATACTCTTTGTTTTCCATCAGCTAACATAATACTATTGGCAAAAGTTTTCATAATCATCGACCTTGATGAGAAGTGATGTTAGTTACAATACTTATTTTTTCCTTGTGAAAGAAAGAAATTTGCTCCATATGTCACCTGGTAATAGTTTGTGGCTACCAAATGGGTTCAAATCCATTACTTTTTAACAAGTATCAGTAAGACATAGCAACGTAACCTCAAGCCCAATTTCTTGTACTCATTATCTAACACACAATATTCCTTGGATGTCCTATTCCATTATTCCTAGGAGAACCCCATAGAATTGTGCCATTATGAATATTCACAAAAAAACCGTTCTCTTAATTTTTTTATAAGTTTATGGTCTTTGTAGATACTCTTCATCATTAATGTTTGGAGTACAAATATAACATACTTTATAATGATTAAAATAGCAAAAGCTCTTAAACACTATTTATATATTTGGTTGCTGCCACCAAAATGTATAGCCGAAATCTCTGTAAAAGAGGTTTTCATTGTTTCAGCCTCTTAGAATTTTCATTGTCACTTCAGTTTTCCAAAGAAATTATCTATTAAATGAGTCTTAAAAATAAGAGTGTTCTTATAGGAGGTATTTGGCCATCTATATAAAAATTGAGCATATCTCAATTTGGGTTCCAAAGGTCTTGACCGATTCTTTTACGGATTCAAGCTAGCGTACAGACTTTAGAATTATCTTAGTACCTGATTAAAAAAATTTCCTGGATCAAGCAACCCACCCCAGTTAACATATATTAGAGGCAAGGTCACTTTGTACACTTGAACATCATATGTTATTAGTAGAAGTGCAAATAATACCAATATTATAACTTATGCTAGTTCACTTTGTATATATTATTAATAGAAGTGCAAATGGTACTAATAGTATAACTTGCTTTTATTCTCCATATGATATATATTTTACACCTCAATCTAGTTCTTAGGTCAGATTTAACAAAAAATAAAAGAAAAATATTTCTTAGGTTCATGTCTATAAATGATAACATAATTACATAAAACATGACTCCTTCATGGAAAATTTCGAAATACTTCATCATATAATTATGAAACTATACACAGAGATATCTCTTCAATTCCGTTAAGTACTCATAAGCCATATGTACATAGGACACAAATAATTTGAATCTGTTGGGCTAACATAATACATGGGTTGAGTTGTTGTATTGTCTTAAATAGAAGTGAATGTATCATATGTATAGTAATACTAAAGTCAAAAATTCAAGCTGATGTAAACGTACATGATGTTAGATAAACCCTATATGAGATTCTATATGTCTGTTGTGTCATAAGTAATTCTCATAATAATAACGATGTAATGGTCCTTAGACTTGAAATCCTCATATTTATATATGAGAGTTAATGTACTTTGATCATATTAAAAGTTACATTTGACTGAGTAATAATGGAGAAGCAAAAATTTAGAGGATAACTCAACTAACTTTAGTCAAAATTATAACTTGTAAATAAGGATTCAGATATTGGGGGATATTAGGAATTCTACCACTTAAAATATTTCTAATTTCTGCTCTCAGAAGGAACATTTTTGAATCTCTTGACTGAGAGTTTCCATCCTTGAAGGTGAAAGACAACTTTTCTGTAAAAAGGATTTTCTTGCAGGTACACTTAGGAGGCGTTTGGATGCACGATGGGAATGGGAATCGGGAATGGGAATTGAGGGGATGGGAATGGGGGTTAATGGGAATGGAAATGAAATGGAAACCCAAGGGGTATGGTGGGTTTGATTTACCCACCAAGAGGGAATGGAGTTCCCATTCCCCGCCACTAAATTGGTAATCGAAACACTATCACTTGGGTTTAAGGTTTCGATTCCCATTAAATGGGCACATTAACCATAAACCAAACACCCCCTTAGATGTTTGGAGCTCTAAGTGAGTGACACACAGTGAGACTGAGTGAAAAACAATTGAGTATGAGAGTGGAGTGAAATATATTGTGAGATCACTAAACAGAAAACATGCAGTTTCAAGGTGAGGAAAAGGGTTATACTTTATAATTTCTTCACTTGGTTGTGCGGTCCTATTCCCTATTCTGATACATTTTAAAAAATTACTCAACTAAGGGGGAGAGATTATAGAGATATTTTAGAGATTATACTGAAAAATAGTTTTCCATATTCTAAGGAGGAGAGTTTTCACCTTTATTGTACTAAGGAAGAGGTTCTTCATATTAGGGAGAGAGATTATTGGTTCTGAGTTCCAAAATATTTTATATATGCTCTATGGGAAGATCTGAAGATTAAAGACAATATTTGGAAAACGTATTTATCTACAACTTTATATAAGGGAGAGAAGAATTAGTTCTCTGCTAAAGCCGAAGGTTTATAGAAAATACAGAACATATAAGATAGTATTATTTACAAGTCCATAACTAAATGTTGGAAGCTTAGGGAAGATCTATTTTTGGAGTTAGTTGATTTATCCTCCAAACTGTTACTTCTCCGTTATTATTTGAGCGTTAGGTGTAAAAGTCAAATTGGGGGAGATTGTTGAGCAAGATTAAAGGTGTATGCATAACTCAACAATGTTGGTTTGGATAACTCATCATAGAACAAAGGACTTGCAAATAATCTATGTTCCACTGAGATCAGTAAAGATTGAAGATTAGGTATCGACACATATGGTTCTCAGAATTGTAGTGAAGAAGTCGTCAACAAAAGTCCGGGTGTAGTTCATTAATATGTTCAAGCAACAGAGGAATAAGATTGAAGATATTCGAAGCAGTTCTTAGGATTAGTGTGAAGACATCAAGAAATCTTAGTGAAGTTGGTTATATATGGTAGAAGACTGAACAATATTTTGAAAAGACTATAGTACGAAGACATTAGAGGGAAATTATTCATCTGTGAACCAGACCATTACACTAGGCGTCAGTGATACGTGATGGGAAACCAAGTACTATCATTAGAAGAACTTTAAGTAAGGATTTTTATCTAAATATAAAGGATATATGCTTTATATGAAGGCTCAGAGAGAAGCGGTGAAGATGGAAAAGTTAAAGGGTTAAAGTGCTCTACAAAAACTAAGTGAAAGTGATCACTACCTTATAGTAGGAGTCACCAAAGCTACTCTTTTACCTAGTAGGAGCCACTACCTTATCATATGGCTCAAAAACTAAGTACTTGAAGTTTTATTGACCTAGTATGAGGCACAGGGAACAAATGAGATCAAAAACTAAGTCAGAAGTGCACCTTGTTCACTATAGGCATCACTACCTTCTTCATTGGCTTCTTAGAGGTGCCACCAACTCCAGAAACTAAATAAAGGAGTCCCTATACACCCTCTAGGCACCACTCCTTCCTATGGTACCCTTGTAGGTGCCACCTACAGCTTGTCCACTCAGAAACTAAGTTAAAACTCTATATTGTACCCTTAATGAGCCACCACCCTCTCCTACTTACCTATAGGCACCACATGCATCAAAGGCATTGGACTACTTTAGGTGCCACCAAGTCTTGTACAACACCTAGGAGGCGCCACTTGAATATTTGAGCTAGAAACTAAGTGGTAGTTATCCTTCTTAGGGACCACTTGCTCAAGGGAATAGTACAAAGCACATGTTGGACAAAAATGGAAGTTGTTGTCATTTTAAATACTTAGATATAATTAATCTATGTATGCTTTCTTCTTCTCCAAGCTAGTACTCTACCTACCAGCCTATATAATTAAAAAGATGCAGGTTAGAATTGTATCTCTCGACCGGTGAATAGTGTGAAGCTCTTGCAAACTATTCTCAGCACACAAAAACATTAATTTGACAAGGAGAGCTCATACCCAATTGATTATTCACCATTAAGGTCTTACACATTTAGATACACTCATCATTTATAGTTTCTTTGATTTTTTTGATTATCATTTGATAAGAGCTTTAGGTTTTTAGAGTGATAGAAAGATTCCATTATTTTGATAGCTTACAAATTTGTATTGGATCTTTCTTTTTGTAACATTGAATATATATTCCAAAGTCTAGGAAAACCTTTGTGGTTTAATTTCTTTATATAAGAATTATTTCGTGAAATCTCTTGTGTTTTTTATTTTATTTTAAAGTTTCATTTTCCGTTGCATTTAGTTTTAAAATGAAGAACATATATTCACCCCTCCCCAGTATGTACCTAGTGGACCTAACACTGTCTATTTTGTATCCTGTAAAATCAGCATCTAAATATCTTATTAGCTTAAAGTCTGAATCACTAGGATACCACAAACCAAGATTCATGGTTCCTTTGAGATATTTGGAAATTCTTTTTACAGCTATCAGATGTAGTTTTCTTGGATTAGCTTGGAACTTTCCACATAGACAGGTAGCATACATGATATCAGGCCTATTTACAATGAAAAATATGAGTGAGCCAAACTTAGCTCTATAGTTAATTATATCAACTGATGAACTAGTATTTAAATCTAACTTGATTGTAGTGGCCATGAGAGTTGTAGTAGTTGAGCTGTCTTGCATTCCAAACCTTTTCGGCAAATTTTTTATATATTTAGATTGACTAATGAAGATCCCTTCTTCACTTTTCTTGACTTGTAACCCCAGAAAATAACTCAATTCTCCCATCATACTCATCTAATATCTAGACTGCATCAGCTTAGCAAACCTCTCAGATAATTTATCATTAGTAGAGCCAAAAATGATTTCATCAACATATATCTGAACTAATAACAAGTCCTTACCACTGTCCAGTAAAAACTGTGCAAGTGTTTTATACTAGGCTCTTGAAGTTTGCTTTAGTTCATAGAGTGTTTAATCTAATCTGTAGACATGATTTGGATATTTTAGACTAATTAATATTGAATGTTGTTCAACATAAACTTTTTTGTCAATTTCACCATTGAGAAATGCACTTTTTACATATATTTGGAACACTTTAAACTTCATGTGAGCAGCATAGGCCAAAAAGATTCTTATGGGCTCTAGTCTTGCACCAGGAGCAAAAGGCTCATCATAGTCAATTCCTTCTTATTGAGAGTTCCCTTTGTAAATAGCCTTGCTTTATATCTTGTAATGATACACTCACTATTAGTTTTGTTTCCGAACACCCATTTAGTATTAACCACTTATATGTTATTTGGCCTTGGCATTAGAGTCCATACTTTGTTCCTTTCAAATTCATTGAGCTCATCTTGCATTGTTAGGACCCAGTCAGCATCTAGAAGAGCTTCATCCACTTTTTTTGGTTCACTTTGAGATAGAAAAGAATGATAGAGACATTCATTTTGTGTGGCTTTCCTTGTCTTCACACCACTATCAGGATTTCCAATGATTAAGTCATGAGTGTGTGACTTAGTCAATTTTCTTGCAGAAGAAAGTTGGCTTCTTAAAGAAGATCATCCCCCATGATCCATGAAGTCTCTATTACCATCTTGGTGTGTATCATTGTTATTTCTAAAACTCCTCCTAAATCAGTGTTTTTGGAATTATCAGGATTTGTCTCATCAGTATTTGAGAAATTAGAGTCTGATGAAGTGTCTCATGATGTGTCTTCGCCTGTATCACTTGAACTTGACTCCTAATATTGGTCATGTTGATCCTCCTCAACATGTGATTCAGTATTTGTGGAGTTACCACTGGTACAAGTGGTTCATCGGAGTTTAGTGTGATATGAGGATTTTCAGTATAAATGTGTATTAATGTTTGAGATTATATCAGGATTTAACTATTCAGCATATGGTACTTTATTTTCAAATCTCAGTTGTTCATGATCATCTATATCTTTTAGACCTATGATCTTCTTATCATCAAAAAATATATGAATATATTCTATGACTACTCTTGTTCACAGATTATAAACTATGAAGACTTTTGTTGATAGTGGATATCCAACAAAAATACATTCATCATCTTTTAGGTCAAACTTTGTAAGTTGTTCAGGATGAGTTTTGAGAACAAAGCATTTCCAACCAAAAGTATGAAAGTACTTAAAATTTTGCTTCTTTCCCTTTACCATCTCAAATGGTGTATTTCCCTTCTTTTTTGTCATAGTAACATTCTGCGTAAAGCATGCAATTTGCACAGCCTTAGCCCAAACGTAGGTTGGTAATTTTGCTTCCTCAAGCATGGTCCTTGTGGCTTCTATAAGAGTTATGTTCTTCATTTCTACAACTCCATTTTGTTGTGGAGTTCAAGGGGAAGAAATTTTTTTTGATTTCCTTTTGTTTACAGAATTCTTCCATAGTGTTGTTCTTGAATTCAGTTCCATTATCACTTCAAATTATTTTCATAATATGTGTTGATACTTTTTCCACTTGCTTCATATGAATAAGAAGAATGGATTGTGTCTTATCCTTTGTGTGCAGAAAAAAACCTATGTGTATTTGGTGTACTCATCAACAATAACAAGTGCACACCTCTTCTTGGCTATATAAATTACATTAACTAGACTAGAAAAATCAATATATAATAAGTGAAATGGTTCAAGAATTGAGAATTTAGTCTTACTCTTAACTGATGATTTCCTTAGCTTGGTCTTCTTGCATGAATCACACAGTCCATCAGAAATAAAACTGAATTGGGCAATCCTCTTACAAGATCTTTCTTCACAGGTTTATTAATATTGTTGAAGTTCAGTTGAGAATGTCTTCTATTCCAATTTCAGTTGCCTTCCACAGTTTCTCTACATAACAAACAAATTATAGACCTATCACTATTTGTGGAAACCCTGGTTTCATATAAGTTACCATGTCTGTTACCAATTATTGCAACATTGCCACTTTAATTGCTGATAATTTCAAAATGCTCATCATTAAAATTCATATGATAACATTGCCACTTAAACTCTAGTGGTAGGGCTTTATTTCCAGTCACATGCCTTAAGCATCCACTGACTAGAGTATTTTCCTGTTACCCTATAATTAGATAAACCATTAGTTAGAATTTTGAAGGACCCGACCTTTTTTGGATCCTTTGACCATATTAAATTAATTAACATTTGTAGCAGAAGTCTTCATATTACAGTTTATTTTAACATTCTTAATATTAGGAGATACAAATACAAAAATAATTTTAATTTTATCCAAGGAGGATTTCAGTTTATAACTATCAGATTTTAAATTTGGCTTAAATGCTGATTTTGAACTCGTCTGACTTACTAATTTAAGTCCATCAGTATTTAAGTCAAACTTAACAGGTTTTAACTTAGTCTTCTTCTTTTTAACATGTTTATGAGTATTTACTAGTTTAAGATTAGCATACCCACTTTCTTTAACATCTTCACTACTAGGTTTATCTATTACCTAATTCTGACCCCCAATAGCCACTTTAAATTATTCTATAAGTTTTTTTTCATGAATTAGTCCAGAGTTTGATTATTTCCCTTTCTTTAACTAACTCATTCTCAAGATAAGCATGTTTTTCTAACAATTTATCTTTAACACAAACCATAAAAAGAGAATGATTTATTGGTGGAGAAATTAATTAATAATGGCTAATAATTATTTATTTGTGAAATAAATAATTATTTGGCAAATTTAATAATTGATTAAATGAGATTTAATTGATTATAAATTAATTAAGAAAAGTTCTTAATATTATTAATTAAGGATTTAATTTTTGGAAATTAAATCAAGAGAGAGAATTATTTCTAAAGTGTTTAGAAAAAGGATTAATGATTAAAAGGTGTTTTAATTCTAATAAATGGGATAATAATAATAATATTTATGGGAAAATTTCAGCTGAAAATTTTGCCTATAAATACACTATTATAGACCCTAATTTTATTCCAACCTCGAAACCCGAAAACCCAAAAAGTTTGGAAAACCCAATTCTCTCCACCTCCTTCCTCCTCCTTAACATCGTTTTCTTGGTGGATACCGGTGGAGTGCTTCACACTTGAGGAGCAACTGCTAAGGATCTCTGATCGTTGTCTCCGAATTATTTATAAAGGTTAGATTTGATCCCTCGAATTTTTATTCACGATTTATATGCTTTTAATTTGGATTTTGTATGTGTAAAAGTGTTTTCCTATGACCCTGCTGCGTTAAAAATCCAACAACATTCACTGCCACATAAATTACACCTTCCTTTATTTGTTTTATCAGGGACCATTATTCCATATTGCCCGACAACATCAATAACCTTACCACTAGAATTTGTTGCATCTATAGTTTTTATAAACACTGAATTTGTTGCGACAGGTGAACTAACATTTATAAGTGTTTCCATTATATATAGTATATCACAAACAAAAAAATAGAATAAGAGCAACAAATAACACATATAACAAAAACCTAAATCATATTTTAAAGGGTCCAATACAAATACAGTCATAAACATCATGATTCAAAGTTACAAATGCAACACTAGTACCAACTAAGGAATTCATAAGTAGTTAATATACATTACGAGGAGATATTGAATTATATTTTTTCAAATATCAATTAAAATATTGAATCTTTGATTTGGTGAGGGCTTCAATCATGAATCAAGATATTAAATATTTGATTTTTAATTTCTAAAAAAAGAGATTAAAGAAGAAAATAACGAGTAGTAAAGAGTGTATAGATTAGAGAAGAAGCACTGATTAACATTTCAAGCGTTCAGCCAGAGTAAGAGTCTTCACTTCAATTACTCGGAGTCGAACCGAGTTTTGACTGAGTTTTAGTATAATCAATTTTGTACCCGAGTACTCAGAACTTAGGTTGGACGAGGGGTCCAAAATGAGTCACTAGGCCGAGTTGATAATTTTTACAACACTGTTTTTTATATATTTTATTGCACTTCAGTTAACATATATTAGAATACCATATATTATCAATAGAAATGCAAATGCTACCATTATTATAAATTCGGCGAGGTCACTTTGTCTATATTTTTAATAGAAGTGCAAATGATATCAATAGTATAACTTCATATATTCACTAGCTTTTATTCTTGATAAAATAAATACCTTACACCTTAATCTAATTCTTAGATAAGATTTAAAAAATAATAATAATACTTTGGTCATGTCTATAAACTATAAAAGAATTACATAAAATAAAATTCCTTCATTGAACATTATTGTACACATATATTTATGAAACTACACACAAAGATATCTCTTTAATTCCGTTAAGCTTACAGTTATAATAGATAAAAATTATGGAAAAATAATAAATAGTTCGTATTGTAACTATTGCAATGATTTATCACTTTTATTGTGATGATATAATTGAAATATTTAGCCTTACCAAAGAGAAGATTATTTTCATAACTAGAAGATATAGTTTGTACATTTTGTTTTTAATAATACAAAAATATCTACATATGGATTGGATATATTTTAAATTGAAATACTCAAGATATTAATGTTTATACTTTAAATCATTAATGATTTTATATCGAATTGGCAATTTAAAAAAATGGAACACTAAATTACATGTACATGGTCAGATTTGACATTTTGCAAAAAATAAAATTATTTTTGGACAAAAATGAGATTCCTTATTCAGGTCAAATCACTTTTTGGTTTCATATTTTAAAATTTTAAAACCCTACACCCATTATCAGTTCTCTGCTAAAGCCGAAGGTTTATAGAAAATGCAGAACATACAAGATAGTATTATTTACAAGTCCAGAACTAAATGTTGGAAGCTTAGGGAAGATCTATTTTTGGAGTTAGTTGAGTTATCCTCCAAACTGTTACTTCTCCGTTATTATTTGAGCGTTAGGTGTAATAGTCAAATTGGGGGAGATTGTTGAGCAAGATTAAAGTTGTATGCATAACTCAACAATGTTGGTTTGGATAACTCATTATAGACCAAAGGACATGCAAATAATCTATGTTCCACTGAGATCAGCAAAGATTGAAGATTAGGTATCGACACATATGGTTCTTAGAATTGTAGTGAAAAAGTCGTCAACAGAAGTCCGGGTGTAGTTCATTAATATGTTCAAGCAACAGAGGAATAAGATTGAAGATATTCGAAGCAGTTTTTAGGATTAGTATGAAGACATCAAGGAATCTTAGTGAAGTTGGTTATATATGGTAGAAGACTGAACAATATTTTGAAAAGACTATAGTACGAAGACATTAGAGCGGCACTATTCATCTGTGAACCAGACCATTACACTAGGCGTCAGTGATACGTGATGGGAAACCAAGTACTATCATTAGAAGAACTTTAAGTAAGGATTTTTATCTAAATATGAAGGATATATGCTTTATATGAAGGCTCGGAGAGAAGCCATGAAGATGGAAAAGTTAAAGGGTTAAAGTGCTCTACAAAAACTAAGTGAAAGTGATCACTACCTTATAGTAGGAGTCACCAAAGCTACTCTTTTACCTAGTAGGACCCACTACCTCATCATATGGCTCAAAAACTAAGTACTAGAAGTTTTATTGACCTAGTATGAGGCACACGGAAAAATGAGATCAAAAACTAAGTCAGAAGTGCACCTTGTTCACTATAGGCGTCACTACCTTCTTCATTGGCCCCTTAGAGGCGCCACCAACTCCAGAAACTAAATAAAGGAGTCCCTATGCACCCTTTAGGCACCACTCCTTCCTATGGTACCCTTGTAGGTGCCACCTACAGCTTGTCCACTCAGAAACTAAGTTAAAACTCTATATTGTACCCTGTATTAGCCACCACCCTCTCCTACTTACCTATAGGCACCACATGCATCAAAGGCATTGGACTACTTTAGGTGACACCAAGTCTTGTACAACACCTAGGAGGCGCCACTTGAATATTTGAGTAAGAAACTAAGTGGTAGTTATCCTTCTTAGGCACCACTTGCTCAAGGGAATAGTACAAAGCACATGTTGGACAAAAATGGAAGTTGTTGTCAGTTTAAATACTTAGATATAATTAATCTGTGTATGCTTTCTTCCTCTCCAAGCTAGTACTCTACCTACCAGCCTATATAATTAAAAAGATGCATGTTGGAATTGTATCTCTCGACCGGTGAATAGTGTGAAGCTCTTGCAAACTATTATCAGCACACAAAAACATTGATTTGACAAGGAGAGCTCATACCCAATTGATTATTCACCATTAAGGTCTTACACATTTAGATACACTCATCATATATAGTTTCTTTGATTTTTTTGATTATCATTTGATAAGAGCTGTAGGTTTTTAGAGTGATAGAAAGATGCCATTATTTTAATAGCTTACAAATTTGTATTGATCTTTCTTTTTGTAACATTGAATATATATTCCAAAGTCTAAGAAAACCTTTATGGTTTAATTACTTTACATAAGAATTATTCCATGAAATCTCTTGTGTTTTTTAATTCATTTTAAAGTTTCATTTCCTGCTCCATTTTAGTTTTAAAATGAAGAACATATATTCACCCCTCCCCCAGTATGTACCTAGTGGACCTAACACTGTCTATTTTGTATCCTGTAAAATCAGCATCTAAATATCTTATTAGCTTAAAGTATGAATCACTAGGATACCACAAACCAAGTATTATGGTTCCTTTGAGATATTTGGAAATTCTTTTTACAGCTATCAGATGTAGTTTTCTTGGATTAGCTTGAAACTTTCCACATAGACAGGTAGCATACATGATATCAGGCTAATTTATAATGAAAAATATGAGTGAGCCAAACTTAGCTTATAGTTAATTATATCAACTGATGAACTAGTATTTAAATCTAACTTGATTGTAGTGGCCATGAGAGTTGTAGTAGTTGAGCTGTCTTGCATTCCAAACCTTTTCGGCAAACCCAGAAAATAACTCAATTATCCCATCATACTCATCTAATATCTACACTATATCATCTTAGCAAACCTCTCAGATAATTTATCATTAGTAGAGCCTAAAATGATTTCATCAACATATATCTGAACTAATAACAAGTCCTTACCACTATCCAGTAAAAACTGTGCAAGTGTTTTATACTAGGCTCTTGGAGTTTGCTTTAGTCCATAGAGTGTTTAATCCAATCTGTAGACATGATTTTAGACTAATTCATCTTAAATGTTATTCAACATAAACTTTTTCGTCAAGTTCACCATTGAGAAATGCACTTTTTACATCTATTTGGAACACTTTAAACTTTATGTGAGCAACATAGGCCAAGAAGATTCTTATGGGCTCTAGTCTTGCACCAGGAGCAAAAGTCTCATCATAGTCAATTCCTTCTTATTGGGAGTGCCCCTTTGTAAATAGCCTTGCTTTATATCTTGTAATGATACACTCACTATTAGTTTTGTTTCCGAACACCCATTTAGTATTAACCGCTTATATGTTATTTGGCCTTGGCATTAGAGTCCATATATTGTTTCTTTCAAATTCATTGAGCTCAGCTTGCATTGTTAGGACCCAATCAGCATCTAGAAGAGCTTCATCCACTTTTTTTGGTTCACTTTGAGATAGAAAAGAATGATAGAGATATTCATTTTGTGTGGCTTTCCTTGTCTTCACACCACTATTAGGATTTCCAATGATTAAGTCATGAGTGTGTGACTTAGTCAATTTTATTGCAGAAGAAAGTTGGCTTCTTAAAGAAGATCATCCCCCATGATCCATGAAGTCTCTATTACCATCTTGGTGTGTATCATTGTTATTTCTAAAACTCCTCCTAAATCAGTGTTTTCGGAATTATCAGGATTTGTCTCATCAGTATTTGAGAAATTAGAGTCCGATGAAGTGTCTCATGATGTGTCTTCGCCTGTATCACTTGAACTTGACTCCTGATATTGGTCATGTTGATCCTCCTCAACATGTGATTCAGTATTTGTAGAGTTACCACTGGTACAAGTGGTTCATCGGAGTTTAGTGTGATATCAGGATTTTCAGTATTAATGTATATTAATGTTTGAGATTATATCAGGATTTAACTATTCAGCATATGGTACTTTATTTTTAAATCTCAGTTGTTCATGATCATCTACATCTTTTAGACCTATGATCTTCTTATCATCAAAAGATACATGAATGGATTCTATGACTACTTTTGTTCTCAGATTATAAACTCTGAAGACTTTTGTTGATAGTGGATATCCAAAAAAAATGCATTCATCATCTTTTAGGTCAAACTTTGTAAGTTGTTCAGGATGAGTTTTGAGAACAAAGCATTTCCAACCAAAAGTATGAAAGTACTTATAATTTTGCTTCTTTCCCTTTACCATCTCAAATGGTGTATTTCCCTTCTTTTTTATCATAGTAACATTCTGTGTAAAGCATGCAATTTACACAGCCTTAGCCCAAATGTAGGTTGGTAATTTTGCTTCCTCAAGCATGGTCCTTGCGGCTTCTATAAGAGTTATGTTCTTCATTTCTACAACTCCATTTTGTTGTGGAGTTCAAGGGGAAGAAATTTTTTTTTATTTCATTTTGTTTACAGAATTCTTCCATAGTGTTGTTCTTGAATTCAGTTCCATTATCACTTCAATTTTTTTTCATAATATGTGTTGATACTTTTTCCAGTTGCTTCATATGATCAAGAAGAATGGATTGTGTCTTATCCTTTGTGTGCAGAAAAAAAAAACCTATGTGTATCTGGTGTACTCATCAACAATGACAAGTGCATACCTCTTCTTGGCTATATAAATTACATTAACTAGACTAGAAAAATCAATATATAATAAGTGGAATGGTTCAAAAATTGAGAATTTAGTCTTACTCTTAACTGATGATTTCCTTAGCTTGGTCTTCTTGCATGAATCACACAGTCCATCAGAAATATAACTGAATTGGGCAATCCTCTTACAAGATCTTTCTTCACAGGTTCATTAATATTGTTGAAGTCTAGTTGAGAATGTCTTATATTCCAATTTTAGTTGCCTTCCACACTTTCTCTACATAACAAACAAATTATACACCCATCACTATTTGTGGAAACCTTGGTTTCATATTAGTTACCATATCTGTAACCAATTATTGTAACAATGCCACTTTAATTGCTGATAATTTCAAAATGTTCATCATTAAAATTCATATGATAACCTCTATCATAGATTTGACTTACACTCATCAGGTTATATATAAGTCTTGTAACTAGAGCTACATTATCAATTATTACATTCCCTAGTTTAATATTTCCATATTACAAAGTTTTTCCTAAGTTCCCATCTCCATAAGAAACACTTGGATCGACATTCTCCTTAAACTCTAGTGGTAGGGCTTTATTTCCAGTCATATGTCTTGAGCATCCACTGACTACAGTATTTTCCTGTTACCCTATAATTAGATAAACCATTAGTTAGAATTTTTAAGACCCGACCTTTTTTGGATCCTTTGACCATATTAAATTAATTAACATTTGTAGCAGAAGTCTTCATATTAGAGTTTATGTTAACATTCTTAATATAAGGAGATACAAATACAAAAATAATTTTAATTTTATTCAAAGAGGATTTCAGTTTATAATAGTCATAATACAAATTGTGATACTCTTTACATGTGTAAATAGAGTGCTATGTACTTCCATAATGAAAACAAGGTTGTTGTAGTCTATATCTAACTATTCTGCTCCTAAACTCTGATTTAGGAGGAACAGTATTTAATCCCTTACTCTTCATGTAAACAACAGCAATATGATTAGCACTACCACAATTTAAACAAGCCTTTCTAAGTGCATTAGGAATTTGTTTATATTTGTTATCCTTATTGACACTACCTTTCTATTCCTATTTTTCCTTGGCTATTTTCCTTGTTCTTCATTTTAATTTCTTTCAGCTTTTGATTAAACCTGTTCAGAGTCATTAAACCAATATTTACTGACTTGGCCTTACCCTGTTCATAACTATCAGATTTTAAATTTGGCTTAAATGCTGATTTTGAACTCGTCTGACTTACTAATTTAAGTCCATCAGTATTTAAGTCAAACTTAACAGGTTTTAACTTAGTCTTTTCTTTTTAACCTGTTTATCAGTATTTACTAGTTTAAGATTCGCATACCCGCTTTCTTTAACATCTTCACTACTAGGTTTTTCTAGATTACCTAATTCTGACCCCCAATAGCCACTTTAAATTATTCTATAAGTTTTTTTTCCTGAATTAGTCCAGAGTTTGATTATTTCCCTTTCTTTAACTAACTCATTCTCAAGATAAGCATGTTTTTCTAACAATTTATCTTTAACATAAACAACAACATCTCTTTATTTTTAAATTTCTAGCATGAAAATTAACTCAGCTTCTAGGAAATCATCTCTTTTCTTTAAGTCAGAATTCTCAATTCTGATCCTAGCACTTTCAATGGTTTGTTCCCTATAACTAACATGCAAGCTTTTAAGAAATAATCTTAACTCATGGATATCATCAGTATCAAAAGATAGAGTTGTTTGAGGTATATTGGTCTCGAGAGCCTCAGATTCACTTTCAGCATTTTCTATGAGAGCATAGTTAACACCCTCATCAAATTCTGAAGCATCATCCTAGTTCTTCTTCTTTGTGATCAAGGCTTTCTTCGTTTAGCTTTTAGCTTTCTGCATTCAACTACAAAATTTCCAACTCCATCACAGTTGTAACACTTGATCTTGGAGTCAACTTTTCCAGATTTGGGCTCTTAATCATCATATTTTATGTAGTTCTTCTTATCAGTGTTTGAAGCACTAGAGCCTTTCCTGGAAAACCTCTTTCCTTTCTTGAAGTCCTTATAAGCCATCCTCTTAAAGATTTTAACCATTAAAGCAGCCATCTGCAAGATCTTCCCATCATCACAATGATCACTTTAAGAGTCGGTAAAGATATCAGAGTTCGATTCATCATCAGTATATATTTGATGACTCGGTATCAAACTTTGCAATCATAGCATTTCCTCTTGAATGACTATTTCTTAAAAACCTTTCCCTTAGATCTTGACCCCTTTCTTTTTCTCTTTTGCTCCATCTCCAGTTCATGAATTTTCAGCATTCCATAGATCTCATCCAGGGGTGTATATTCAAGATCATAGTTGTCTCTTATGGACTTGACCTTTAAGTCCCACTTTTTGGGGAGTGCAAGAAGAAACTTCTTATTTGAGTCTTCTGCATCATACTCTTTGTCTACAAGTGACATATCATTCAACAATTTCTGAAACCTCTCATAGATCTCAATCAGTAGCTCATCATCTTTTGAGTCAAAATGCTCATACTCGTGTGTGAGTATAGTTTTCCTATTTTTCTTCATAGCAATTGAGCCTTGATACTTAACCTCCAAGGTATCCTATATCTCCTTGGTAGTTTTACATCCAATGAGTCTATTGGATATAACACTATCCAAACTGCTATGCAAGAGATGTCTGTCCTTGGCATCTTTCATGATCGATGCTAGATCTTCAGCAGTGTAGTCCTTCTCTTCTTTATCAACCATCTTTTTAGGCTCACCCGCAACAGAAACATTCAGTTTCTCAGGCTTGTAAGGACCATCAAAAATCCTTATCAGATATTTAAGATATGTAGCTAGTGGACACATAGCCATCTTTACTTTACCAATAGGATGTAAATTCACTTTCAGAATGGGAACTCTGATGGTTTTATATATGCTCATATTGTTATTGATTTGATTTGTGACTAGTGCTGGTTGTGTTTGTTAAGTTTCTTTTCTACCATGTTTTATTGTTTTATTGGATCTTAATCTGTTTTTGTATCAACAACAAGCTCTGATACCAATTATTAGGCCTTTCAGTATACTATAGTGGGGGTGAATATAGTGTATAACAATTAAATTGAAATTAAATCTCAAAGATGAAGAACAGTCTTTATATTAATGAATAAAAATTGTTTATAAAACTCTCTCAAAGGATGAACAGATATTTTCGAGAGCTGCTTGGTTACACGAATGATATATCAATATTCGACACATATAATGTTAACCTTATCTATGCTTATATACTGTACAGTTACACAATCAATCTAGTTATTAAGATATACATGAATAAGGAAACCTAATACATATTGAACTGTTGATTGCTACAAATGTGACGCCCTCAATCTCGGGGTTAGGAAATGAGGACTCACACACCTTTAACCTAATAATTAAATAAGCATAAACCCTGATTAACTACTAACAGGATCAACAGGATAAATATGAGACAAGATTACAACTACCAATCATAAAATATAACTTACAACCCCAAAATATTATTAAATAAACAATATCAATTCCGGCTGGGAACCGACAGATAACCCATTGTATCTTTAAACATTTCCTTCTAGGCGCGAGCTCACTCAAAAATACCACTACCTGCTCTGGCAACCGGAAGCCCTCAACACGATAGGGACCACCAGGTACGCTCTTACGAGCAGTGCGCCTAAGCCTGGCCATCTTCTTGCTTAACTGCCATGGTTAGATTAAAACAAAACATATGAGTATAAAACTCAGCGAGTACCTGTAAAGCAGTTCTACGATATCAAATTACAATATACTTTACCAAACTCAGGGCATTCTACTTTATTTGTTCTAGGTGGCAGATTTCCAGCTTTTGGGTTAAGGAAAGGGTTTGAAGGAACAATACGGAGCTTTTAAGGAACAAGGCTCAACGTAGGATGAAGCCAACATTCATCACAAATCATTAAAGGATCAGGATAGATCTTTCAAAAGAGGAAAGCAACAGTATTTCATTATACGGAATCAATCATATGATCAATAGATTTAAGAATCAGGGTTCTCGAGCTTTAAGCTTCACATTAACATAATCAACTCTTTTCAAAACAATATAAACCATTACATTTTTGAGAATCAATTTACTGAACAGAAAGTTTCAGTTCGCTTTTAAATAATCATTTAGAACCCTTGATTGGATCACTTTATCTTTCTATTTCATTATAATACGGGTGATCAGCCCGTACCGACCTCCATCCGGTCTTTAAGGTTCCAGTCGGCATAATTTCAGCCTTAAGTTGGACTGGCCCCGCTAGCTTCTTACCATGACTGGACTAGTCCCACTAGCCTCTTACGTCCCAATCCAATCCATCAGGAATTCATTTGGAAAACCTTGAGTTGGAAAAAAAACAAATAGGTTTTCAAAAATCCATTTTTATCATTACCAAGAATATGAAATCATTCAGACTCTCTCGAGTCGAAATTCATTCTTAAGTCAGCTTTTTAGAAAAACAAGTTCAGGGAGTGATTCAAGGATAAACAAGGAACAATTCTTAAGAATTCTGAATCAAGGATAACAAGGCCTTTAAGTTAAAAGGATCAACATCTGTCTAGGGATCAATAGGGTGATCAGGAAATAAAGTATCATTAAACAGGGTTCACAAGGATAATCATAGGGTTCAATACGATTCATGGCTTAATAAATAACTTGAACAAAAAGGACAGATTATCAAAGGGTTGAATCATTAAGCTTATCAATAACAGTTTATCAAGATCAAAGGCAAGGTATCTCAAATCAATATCAGGGTTTCACAAGTTAAACAGTTCAATACTCTACATGGTATGAACAACATTCTCTTTATAATCATTCACACAAGTAATCAGAGTTACTTGCCTAAATTTGCTTTCCTGAAGGTTGAACTACTGCCACCTAGTATATCCTTTCCTTTCCTAGCCTGAATGCCCTCACGCTCCGAATCTACAATAAAACCAAAACCTTAATCAGTTTCTCAACTCTCGTTCCCAGAACGATCACTCAATACGATAACTCGATTATATCCTTGACTCGGGTATATGAATATAGCTTATACACATAAGCACATAGCACATTCTTTACTCATAGCCTTATATCACTTTGCATATGCTCGCTAATCTTGACTATTTTCCCAGATCAAATATTTATAACTCGTACAAACACACAATGACATGCATGACTATTACTTATAGCTTTTAACATTA
This sequence comes from Apium graveolens, assembly GCF_009905375.1. NCBI lineage: Eukaryota > Viridiplantae > Streptophyta > Magnoliopsida > Apiales > Apiaceae > Apium > Apium graveolens. Next base: position 52,365 of record NW_027419055.1, read on the forward strand.
ATTAACTCAATTCCCTTTTCTTTTATCTATAATTCGAACCAAAAACATAATCCAACAAGCAAAATTCAAAGATTTTCACACATAAACACTCAATCATTCTATCATCTACCAAAAATCATATTTTTGACTTTGAATTTCTTTGGCCTATTCGGCCTTAACCACAAACATAATCAAACCAAAACTTGCATCAACAACTCCTCTTTTAAGTCAACATGCAATCTTTTTACTTTCTAGTTAAACCTTAATCATACCAAAAATCAAGTCATAAAAATCAATTTCTTTTTTTATTAACGCAAGGTCGAACCATAACCTTCAACATGCATTCCCAAATTCGCATCTAAACAAATGTACAAGTCCAATTATCATAGAATCTTAGTTAGCATACTTAATTCACAAAAGAACTTAGCCCTTTTTGATACATGCAAACATTAAGAAATTTTATCACCCAATCTTTACTAATTTCCAAGAATAAACATTAACGAGTCATGATCATTACTAAAAATCATTTTTGATCTTTTAAAACCAAGATCCCATTCGGGTTTTTCAAAAAAAACAACACATGCAAATGATCTTCTTAATCCTTAATTCACAAATAAACCCATAATCATATATCAAATCAACAACTCATTCATTTTAGCAAAAATCAACTTGGTTTTCTAAAAATGGCAAGGGCCATTCGGCCTTCCTCAAGAAAACACACATGCAAACTCAATTTCTAAACTTTTGCATCTCGGTGGTGCCCCCATTCGGGGGTTTCCAACCATCAACCACCCATTTTCACAAGTAAAGCACACATACAAACACATATCCTCATTCAAAACACAACCCTTTTGTTTCATGAAAACCGAACTCAAAAACCACCAAACCCAACTTTGATTTTTCTCAAGAACTTGAAAAATAGCTACATGCATGGATGAATACAAGTATATATCTCTATTTCTCACACAATCATGGTTCTCTACCCGAAAATGAATGAAGAACAAGTGAGAGAGAGTGAAGAGAGAGTGTACCGAGAGAGAAAATCCGAGAGAGAGAGAGAGGAAGAAATGAGAGAAAAGAGAGAAAGAAGGGAGGGCTCGAAATAAAAAAGAAATAAGAAGGAGGTGGGGTGGGGTGGGGTGGTTTTATATTACCAAGGGAGAGTAATATAGTAATTTGGTTATTCTATGTTTTGATTCTCTTTTTATTCTTAAAAGAAAATAGAGTTGATCTGCAAATACTTCTCTCGGAAAGAAGAATTTGTTTTGAATAAAAATCTTCATCACGTAGATCTCGAAATTAGCTTTCCAACCATTACTCATAATAGATTTTCGAGCGAACGGTTGATTTTATATGATTTTTACAAGTTTGTGCTAGTAATAAAACTTTTCCATATAAAAGTCAATTTAAAATGCAACGATCACCAAATAAATCCGTCCATCATTTTTAGAAAGTCTACAGGATTATTACGAAGATAACAAAATAATTCCCATGTTTTTATCTTACTTAGATAATTTTATAAAAATGCACGAATATTAAATAAACCTTTATTCAAATCACATAATTCCATTAAATTCATAAAAATGTCACAGAGCACATAGTCATGCACATAGACAGGCAATCACACATATACAATCACATAACGACTCAGGTCTGATCACAGAATTTATTCTTCTTTAATCTTTATCCTTTTTCTACGCGTACCGGGTCACGTTCAGCATGACGGACGGCCCGACGCTCAGCGTTTCAATTACGCTTCTCATTATCATTATTGATCGACACGTCACTTAGGACGATACACTTTATTTTCACATTCATTTCATTCAATCACACATAATTCACATTTTATATTATTTAACTCCTTATTGGGATGGGTTCCGTTGTACCTGACGGCTCGACGACACAGCTTAACTCCTAAGCCGACTCTTTAAATTGGAACGTTTTTATTTACGCTCCTATATACTAATATGCAAAAAAGACAATTAATCAGCACTTAGTCACATATTTATAATCACGTCACATAAAGCATACTTTATTCACTTAATTACGTCACAAAATTCTCAGTCGTCACAACAAATAAGTAAAGTCTTACACTAACATATCTCTCCAAAAATATAGCTCATGATATGTTTAACATGTTTAATTAGGTGTAATTTAGTTATTAAATAATTTATTTATAGCATTTTATGTAAATAATCAACACATAGACATTTGTTTTTTTAACTAAAATCGATGTCTAATCGATTATAGACATCGGGTATTCACCGATGTCTAGAATAGACATCACCGACATCAACATCGGTTGGGAAATAGCATAGACATCGTCCAAAAAGTGATGCCTATGGACTTTTTTCTTGTAGTGACATCCTGATGAACTTGAAGTTAAAAATGCTATGCTCAGTGCCATCATTTGTACATATGGTATTTCATATCTGTAATTAGTCTAGCAAGCAACTAACAAAATTTCAAAAAAATACTGTAAAGGTACATTTTCTCATTAAAGCTTATGTCTTGTGATCTGCATAAATAAAAATGGTGAGTGCATTTGTTCCTTCAATTATTCCTTAAAATTTTGTGTTCTACCCGAAGAATAAGAGAAAAAAATATTTGTTCATGTAATATCTATAATATCTGCTAAAAATAAATATTTAGAGCATCTACATGTAAAAATAAGCTGAAAACAGCAAGAGAAAGCTGTTAAAATCTACCGAAAAATTGCTGCATAAATACATTTAAACCCTGCTAAAATAACAAAAAAATCCAGCATAAACATGTAAAAATCTGCTAAAAATAGTAGCAGAAAACAGTTAAAATCTACTAAAAACTGTTGTATAAATACATTTAAAATCTGCTGAAAAATCTAAAAAACTGCAGCAAAAACATGTACAAAACTGTTTAAAAATTGTACCAGAAACTGTTTAATAGTGTACGCAAAAAATGTAAAAAACTAATATATATCATAACCTGAAACAATTTAAAATGTTGCAGCAAAATTTGCTCATAAAACATGCAATAGTCCAAAAGTATAGTGATAAATACATACTCGTTCGAGAATAAGATTCAAAGTATGAGTTGTACAAGATATCGAAAATAAGATTCAAAGTATGAGTTGTACAAGATATCCAAAATATGATAGGTTTTTTTTTGCCTTTATTAGTTTGGCAGTAGACATGTTATTTGTATCGTTGTGTGTAACTACTTGAATAGTGGTTTTTGCTCCAATTTCATTGATAGACTTATCCACATATTCAAATATATATCTTCATGTGTGTAATTAACTTTAACTTTCAATAGATAATATAAAGCTAGTGCGATTCACTTTATGCAATGCAATAGTCGAATCTTTAGACACTATTAGTCTTGAATATTCATCCAAAGTTCCGATTCATCCAAAGGTCCGAGTAAATATGGTTTTTTGCAATAGCTTCCACATCAATTATCTCTACATCATATCCTATGACTTCATCTCTGAATTCTTGAATATGCTTCTTTATATTCCCTTTTTTTTCTTTTGGTCACATCTAAAGTTGTCTTGTATATATCAATCCAAAAGTATATTTTCATTGCAAGATTCCATATTTTCTCTAATACCAGTAATATGTTGTTTCAATAGATTAATACCTTTATAAAATTCACTACCACAAAAATTACACCTTCCTTTATTTGTTTTATCAGGGACCATTGTTCCAGATACCCCGACAACATCAATAACATTGCCACTGGAATTTGTTGCATCTATAGTTTTTATAGACACTGAATTTGTTGCTACGGGTGAACTAACATTTGTAAGTGTTTCCATTATATATAGTATATCACAAACAAAAAAAATAGAATAAGAGCAATAAATAACACATATAACAAAAACCTAAATCATATATTAAAAGGTCCAATACAAATACAGTCATAAACATCAAAATTCAAAGTTACAAATGCAACACTAGTACCAACTAAGGAATTTATAAGTAGTTAATATACATTACGAGGAGATATTACATTATATATTTTCAAATTCCAATTAAAATATTGAATCTTTGATTTGGTGAGGGCTTCAATCATGGATCAAGATATTAAATATTTGATTTTTAATTTTTAAAAAAAGAGATTAAAGAAGAAAATAACGAGTAAAGTAAAGAGTGTATAGATTACAGAAGAAGCACTGATTAACATTTCTAGCGTTCAGCCAGAGTAAGAGTCTTGACTCAAATTACTCGGAGTCGAACTGAGTTTTGACCGAGTTTTAGTATAATCAATTTTCTACCCGAGTCACTAGGCTGAGTTGATAATTTTTACAACACTGTTTTTTATATATTTTATTGCACTTCAGTTAACATATATATAAGAACACCATATATTATCAATAGAAATGCAAATGCTACCATTATTATAAATTCGGCGAGGTCACTTTGTCTATATTTTTAATAGAAGTGCAAATGATACCAATAGTATAACTTCGTATATTCGCTAGCTTGTATTCTTGATAAAATAAATACCTTACATCTCAATCTAATTCTTAGGTCAGATTTAAATAATAATAATAATAATACTTTGGTCATGTCTATAAACTATAACAGAATTATATAAAATAAGATTCCTTCATTGAACATTACTGAACACTTCATCGTATATTTATGAAACTACACACAAAGATATCTCTTTAATTCTCTTATGTACTCACCAAGTCATATGTAAAGAGTACATAAATGTTGTTATTCTACTATCTTGAATATATAGAAATGAATTTACTAAGAGGATGCCATTTTTTTAAGTTAGCTATAGGATGATAATATAACTTTATTTTCACTTATCCTTTTAAAGAGATTTATCAATCTTGATTTTTCGCTATGGATGATTGTACATTAATTTGGTCGGACCAAAAAATTCAAAAGTCACTTAACTATAAATTTTGAAATATGGTCAAGTGTACTAATCAGTTATCCATTATCATAATTGTTCTAGCTTGTGTGGCTATCAAGACTCTCACATTGAAAATTAAGTATTTTTCTCCTCCAAAGACAATTCTAGAAATCATGAACCTAATAACGATACCATAAAATATTTCATATATATTACTCTATTATTTTTCCTCTTATAGATACTATATTTGTTTTGTCTTTTGTGTCTAGTAAATTTATATAATTGCATGAAGACTACTATAATGATCTTTAGATACTTAATATCCGTAAACCTATATACGGGTTCTACAAATCTCTGTAACACCCCCTTCTTTAAAATAAAAAAAAGTATTACTTATAATCCATAAACCTGCAAACATATAAATAATATATTTCTAAATAATAATTAAACACTCTAAAAATATTTAAAATAATATTAAATCTTCAAATTTTCTAAACCAATAATATAAATGGTGAAATCTCTAAATAAATAATTAAGTCTAGATAATTATGAAGTCCAAAATTCTAATCAATGAAATAGGGTAGCTCTTAATCACACATTCCTAAATCCCCCTAAGCAGCCGTCAGAAAAAATTTACTGTTTGAGTCGAACGCCTTGTACGGATTTGGAACACTATTTGTAAAACGGAAAATTTAAAATGAATATTTCATAGTTTATAATAAAATAATAATATTAAAATAAAGTATGGATAAAATAACGAGGGGCTAGGATATTTCATAACGAGATGAGAAAAGATATAAATACACACACATCATAGGCTACCTAATGCGTGCGAACAAAATGGATGACGTGTATGGCATATACAACGTCACCGTAAATGTAACACCCCAGTCCCACATCGAGGAGATTTGGGACTTCTGTTCAGTTTTTAAAGCAAAGTACTACTACTATGTGCACCAACAAATCATGATCTTTTGGGGGCCTGTGGTGGGCTAGTGGTTACCCAAGTTGGCTGCACTCGGGACAGTATGCTTCGGTTTATTTTGGACTCGGAATCGGGACTCGAAAAATGCTCGGGACTTGACCCGGGTTGTCACAGTAAATTAAATCAAAAATCAAATTTTGGGTGCACCCACGTATCCTGAACAATTATCAAATGGCCAAAGGTTCCTCCCAAGAGCTAACAGAATGATATGCCGTGACAAATCACACTGTCACCGAAGTGTCATGTCACTAATGTCGCAATGACATGGCTCTAGCAGCTGATTAACTCGGTATACCCTATATGGTCCAAATAAAATAATTTTGCAAACTTTAAGAATTGCTTGATTCAGATATTCTAGACAGATATGTAGAACGAATAATTTTTAGAATCACTAAAATAAATATTTGAATATTCCAAAACAGAATTGAAATATTTAGGAATGAAATTAAAATAAAAACTCTAGTATTTTGAAGCACAGTATCTAGTTAATGCATATAATTGCATGAAGACTACTATAATGATATTTAGATACTTAATATCCCAAACCCTTTTAGAGCATAATAATCACATCAGCTCTTCTAATCATTTTAGTGTTATTACACATTGGTGACGATAAAAAATTAACATTTTACATGTATAATATTAATGATAATATATGATATACACGTATGTTGAACTAAAACCTCTAGCTTTTATCTTTTTAAGCCCTTGTTGGGCATGGATAACAATTTTTGAATTGTTTGAAAAAAATAACTAGCGAATACTTTGACAAAAGATTAAAGTATCATAATTAGTAAAAATATTGAATATTCAAATTAAATTTCAAAATTTAAAAATTAAAATTCAAGTGTATTAATGAGGATTTTGATAATTTCCTAAAATCTAGTGAATTAATATTTCAACAACCATTAATATGGAAAATATCTAAATAATAATAAATTGTACAATATAAGATTCTTTAAATTTATAGAAATTTAAGTGATCTTCATAAATATGTGATTTTATTCTTTGAATTTATATAGATAGAATTTAAGTATGATCTTATATATACTGGAATTAAAAAATTTAGAAACACACACATTAGGACCACCACTCAAACCCTAATTTTGTTTATTGAGAGACACTACCTCTCTTTGAAGCACACAAGTAACCTCAAAAGCAAATGGCTATTTTTCACTTGCTACCTGTTTGTCTTTTGAGTGCTATCATTAGTGGTCTCGATTTCAATAGTATGATAAATGTTATTGAAATCCTGCAAACTGAAATGTGCCCTCAAACATTTTTATTGGTCCTCCATGAAGTAGATTTCTCCTGTTTCTTTGATTTAGTCAATTGGGATGATAGGTTTTTAACTCTGATGACTCACCTGAATATTATGGGTGTCCCAGATGGAGTGTTTTACATCCTAAGCAGACAACTATGGATCCAAGAAGTTCCTTTCAATGAGGGTTTTCCCATTATTCAACAGACGGGGAACTTAGGACACGGCATGTCACAGTTATTTAACCCTTTGTTTCAATTGGCATATGGTGTTGGAAACCTAGAAGAAGCTTACGTTCATCTTATGTCGTTACTTGGTTCTCAGATTTTCTTATCAAAGTTGGAGTTTCTTTTGCATTCATTAAAATTGGTTAAATTTTCTGTAACCAATATTCTACACATCAATGGTAGGCCTCTGTATAGGAGACACAATTACATGTGTGTTGGGCACCATGTTTGTGTTAGTCAAAATGTGTCTCTCAGTGAAATCAAATACATTCAGTGTAAGGAATGTAAATTGTCCACGGTCCTTTTTTATTTCCTGAACATGTAATCAAAAAGTTATCAAATTCCTAAATTATACATATTTATTGATACTTTCTTAGCTGTGTAATGCACGGATTCTTCATTCTAAAATTTTTAATTTCATATCTCATATTAAGCTTATGGTTATAATAGATAAAAATTATGTAAAAATAATAAATAGTTCGTATTCTAACTATTGCAATAATTTATCACTTTTATTGTGATGATATAATTTAAATATTTAGCCTTACCAAAGAGAAGATTATTTTCATAACTAGAAGATGTAATTTGTACATTTTGTTTTTAATAATACAAAAATATCTACATATGAATTGGATATATTTTAAATAAAAATATCTACAAAAATGTCTATGGACATTTTTGGTTATTTGAGAGGTTCAAGTTCATGAATCTAGTCTGTCATTTCCTAGTCATGTCATATGACAATCCAAGCATCAATGAATTAAGTGGACGGTGGATGAGTTCCACATCTAGGGAAGAGGGGAGAAGGGTGTGGTATTTGATAAACAGATGGAACTACATGACTAAGTAGATCCGCGATCATGTTTGGTTGGCAGGCTTATTTTTCAAAGGCTCACGAATTTTGAAGTTGTAACGAACGTGATGGCAGCACTCTGGCGGCCCAGAAATGTTATGGTTCATAGGGAAGTGGACGTTAACTGGTATATAGATATTTATTTCAATTCTACTGTCAATTAAACATTCAGAGAACTATCGAATGATCTCCACTAACATCAAACTTGAAGTTGCATTAATATCGATAGTCTCCATCGACGTTTGACAACATCCATTTAATTAATGAGAGACTCCAACAAGATAAGAATATCGCGACTTTAACATTGAATACTACAGAAATATGGGTACAAGTCTACGATTTAAAGTTGGGGTTATGTTTGAGAAGGCGTTTGAAGTTGCAAATATTTAGAGTAACTAAAATACAACTTGAAGAATCTTCTGAGATTTGGATAGAATCCGTTCAATCCTTACTAAAATCTCTCATCAAGCTTCGCTATCTCTTGTATACACAAAATATGATAAAACCCTCATAGTTATGTATATATCTAAATGGGCTATTATAAGTGATTTATAAGGTGTATGCAAGTGTTACAAGCCCAACTAAAAGCGGTCAAAATTATGTTTCCATTCAGATTTCAAGTCCTTGAGATATGGATAAAGGCCTTGAGTTTCCCCTTATGAAAGCCGTAAGATGTTGAGTAAAAGTCTTGCGACGCACACTCCTTGTGTAAAGGTCTTGAGATTATAGCCAAGACCTTTAGTTTTCTAAGTGAAACTTTAAAATATCTTTATTTTCTCTACATCAAAGCATTCTTTCTTCATTGTTTATGTTCACTAGTAGTTAAACACAACAATCATCAACATCTCCAATTAAGTATTCATTTACCACTAATTGAAACATGTATATAAGTAGTAACCTCTCATGTGTACACTTAATATGAATTCGGAATTATTAGCGAATTTTTCTATACTTTGGTGCCTTCTCATCACAAACTTCTTGCTATTTTGATTATTATAGCTAATGATTTATACTCTCGAATGTACCAAGTAGCAAGCACGACCCAAAATAAAATGGACTACTTTCATGACCAACTCTTAACTATTTTCATTTCTCAAAGTACGTTTCATTTTCCATCGACTAACATAATACTCTTGGAAGAAGTTTGCTTAATCATCAAACTCTGTAAGAAGTTATTGCAGTTACAATCGTATATCTCCTTTGTGGAAGAAAATTTTTTTACATGTATCTCACTCACTAATAGTTTGTCTCTAGCAAATATGTTCAAATTCATTACTCTTTAACATGTAAAATTAAGACATGGCAATGTAATTTGAAACCTAATTTTTGTTAATCATTATCTACCGAATAAAATTCCTTGGATGTCTTATTCCATTATTTATTTCAAGAAGAAGCAGAAAAAATTCCTTTTCTTCATCTTTTATCCAAAATTACATTGTTATAAATTAACTGTCTATGTAGATACTTGTGATCATTATTATTTATAGTACAAATACAATATACCTTACTACGGTTAAACTAACAAAAGCTCTTTAACATTTTTTATCAAGATTGTAAAAAGCGGAACTCGGGACAATTCGGAATGAGTACTCGGGTTGCAACTCGTATATGATTTTTGAAATTATTTTTTATATATTAAATATATTTCCTTTAAATTTTATTATAAATGTGCTAAAAGTTGAAATTTATGTAAAAAATATCATTTTTTGTTATATTACTAGCCATATTAAAGTTAAATAAATCATTTGCTTGATAATTTTCTATAGTTTAATCAAAAATAAGTTCTAACATTTGGTCATATTTTTTTAATCTGTAATCACTGTTCATTGACCAGTGATCATACATTACAAAAAAAGAAGAAAATGTTGACCACTGACCACTGGTGCTTCCATACTTCTAATTTACCATTCATCAAATTAATATTCTCTTCTTCAATGAAAACATCATCATCGTCTTTAGCTATAGACTCAAAATCTTCTTTATGCAATTATCTAATGTCCTTTTACTACCCGTGGCACTAAACTATCATCTTCTAATGTTATTGTTAAATCATCATAGCTCTTCATCATCCTCGCCTTTAAAAATCCATCCTTGAGGTTTACTTGATTTCTTATTTGCAAGTTTTGTATGAAATTGTACGTAGGCCATATTATTCAATATCTGAGCATCCAATCTATTCCCTTTTTTTATGTGGCCCTACAAAAAAGATCAAGTGTAATATTATAAGAGTATAAAATATACAACATTAATAATCAATAATGATTATTGCACAAGTAAAACTTATATAAATGATTACTTACCCCCTTAAAAAGGGCTCCAATTTCTTTCACACACTACAAAAAAAATGTCAATAGATATCACACATTAGACATCGGTTAACTTTGCCACTGATGTTAAAAGAAGTATTGACATCACCCCGTGTTTTTGTGATGTCTTTGTTCTTTGTAGACATCGGTTATAATTAAACCGATGTGTAAAATTCACCAAAAAAAATAATTTCGCGCCCACCTTTTCTTTCCCCCCTTAGTCAAATTTTCATTCAGTTTTAATTTAAAATTCCCCCATAATCCCAAAATTCTCCCCCCTTAACCAAATTTTGGTTCCCCCAAATCAATCTTCAGACACAAAATCAAACCTCTCTCTCTCGAACCTCTCTCTCTCGATCGAACCTCTCTCCCCTCACAATCTCTCTGAACTCCGGACATCATCTCACCATCACAATCTCTCGAACCTCTCTCTCTCGAACCTCTCTCTGTAAACCTCTCTTCGCTCTCAATCTATCCGTTAAGCCTCTTTCAGTTAACCTCTCTACTTCGGTAAGTGTTGTATCTATTTCAATCGAACTGGTCTTCTCTGCATGAAGACCGGTTTTAAAAGTTGAGGATTTTTGAATTCAAAACCCTAATTTTGTAAATTGGGATTTTTTTCTAATTCGAAACCCTTATTTTTTTATTAATTTAGTGTCTAAACTTGTTGCTAATACTTTTCTTCTTGTTGTATACAGGACCTAATCTGAGAAAAAGATTTAAAGCTTTAGGTAATTTGCGTGTTTTTGGTTGTTCATTTGTATTTTTGTTTGGTTTTTTTATTTTTGTAAATTGTGTAAAGTTAATGATCATTTCATCTCTATTGATTACATTGTATTTTTTAACTTTAATACTCATTTTTTTGCTTTAGTTGTGATTTGTTATTTGATTTAGTGTTGTTTATCTAATTTTGCTCGTTATAATGCTGATCTATTATTTTATTACGGATATAATTAGGTTTTAAATATTTTGATTTGGTGTTTGGTGCTTGTTATAGATTTATCTCCTTTATTTTATAGACAAGTTATCGAAATTAAGTTGTTTGTATGTGCGCTATGCCCGGGTACGAGAGGCTCATGACAGTGTTACTATATAGTTATTGTAAGTTTTTATATGTTCTAGAGTGGATGATTTTCATTTTTACTTATAAAACTGCATAATGGAACTTTAGTAGAAACTAATAAATTGCCTTGTCACTTGAAAGTCTTTGAACACAAGTTTACTGTAACTGTTAAAATTATCTTTAACTTGCAAGTTACTTATAGACGGTTATCGTTGTTATAAGGCTGGATCGGAACTTGAATGCAAGATTGAATGATTATAATAGACATTAATTTTAACGATTGTATTCTGGTCAAATCTCAGTCAATTGGAAATTGACTGTGTATGCTTACAAGTTGATGTTAGTTTTGCAAGTTAACAACTAAGATTGATCTTCCTTGTTTCCTTTTGCGAAAGTGAAACTGATTATTGTTTGCTGTTTATAATTTGTCGTAGACATATATGTTCAAGTATGACAGTGTCTATGATTCCTGGAAGCATCATGAACTCAAAGTTAAGGATGAGAAGACCCTTTTATTTGGTGAGAAACCTGTTGCTGTCTTTGGTTCAAGGTATGGGTTAAATGATAAAATGCTCACAATATTTTTGTTAGCCGTACATATCAGTTCTTTTCAGGTATGTTTTTATGTATTGGCATGAGTATTTTTTGTGGGAAAAGTGTTTTGTACTGGGGAATAGTTTATCCTAGTTAGTACGCAAGTAGCTGATATCCTTTGTGTAAGTACCACTATTTTGGGATCATTGATTTTTTTTTATTTCTAGACGCGGTGCTTTAATAATGCGCCGACTTTGTGTACTTCTGGATGCTGAAAGGGTTTACCTTGAACTGTCCACAATACTCGAGGGTGAATCTGACCTAGATTTTGCATCTATAATGGTTCAAGTTGTGAAATGAAAAATCTATAAATTGTCATAGTTATTCAGTGTAATATATACATTTATATGTTATAACTTTTTAGTCCAGTGCTCCAGTTTCATTAGCTATGTTGTATATGGTTTTAAACAAAATAAAGTTATGGTAACAATCAGGCAAACCAAACACCACAGTACTTTGATAATATTCGGTGTGAAGTTACCTCCCCTCTACCCAAATATAAACAAATGTAATGGTGTATATTAGAAGGTTTTGGGGTTAATGTCTTAGTGACACAGTTTGGCATTTTTAATTTGTATTGCAGGGTTTGAATTTTATTTTACTTACTTCAACTGAGTTATCACACCTTCGAGATATGCTCAAAATATCCTTGGTCAATGCATCTAGAAAAGACTTGTATCTTGCCTGGTGGTGCCATTTCTCTATTTATGTTTTAACTTGTGTTATTATTTTATTGCTTTGACCAATCACTCCACATACGCGGTACTGATGCTCTATGTTATTGGCATTGATATACTTATCTACAGACTTACCATCATGCAAGTTCTGTCATCCAGTCTCTGGTTGAAGAGTATATAAATGTTAAGTTTTTAGTTCAATTTGACAAATGTGGTACTGATACTCTTTGTTTTGGCCAGTATTATTGCTCTGGTCTTTGCTTTACATGTTATTAATGTCTGATGATTATTTCAGGAGTTTGTACTAGGCACAAATCCATAGCGGCTGAATTTCTCTCTAAGAACTATAGGACATGTGGTATGATTCACCAGTATATATACTTAATTCAATCATCACGGAAAATGAGACTTTGTGGGTGATAGAAAGTGAGCTTGCGGGTTGTCTTTTCTTTCATTTATTTCATTTTTGTGGCTTGACACTACATATTTGATTTGTGAGACCAAACCTTTTAAGCATGGGCTGTATTGTGAAACCAGGGAAGTTGTTTACTCAATTGCTCTTTGAACTACCTTACTACAAGTTACCTTTGGAACCATGTAACTTCATAATATATTAAGCTAGTTCGTATTTAAGCAGGCTCTCAGCAAGATGTTTGATTGATTATGAAATGAATATAAAATGCAACATCCATCTTTACTTGTGGTCGAACTTAAATTTTTCAGGTCAAGCATCTTTGATGCCAAAGCAGGAATTGCTCTAAATGATAACTTTGTCAAGCTTGTTTCGTGGTATGACAATGAATGGGGATACAGAAAAATAACCATTCTCATCTAATTGTGATTTGCAGTTCAGTTGTTTCTCTTATGAGCAAAGTTGACTGTTAAATTCTTTTACATATGTCTTTTTGGGTGGTTAATGCAGCACCCGTGTGGTTGATTTTATCGTGCACATGGCATATGTCCAGTAAGTGGGGGATCATACTTGCTTGCTTGGGATAAAGCGGCTTGCTCATCTTGTCATCTACAATTGTTGAGATATCTAAATAATGGGAACTTATATGGGCCCTTGGTGTCTTGTGTAGAGAGGATTTGTGTCTCATATTTTGAAGAGTGTTCAAAACAAGATAGTGAGAAAACTATCTTACAATTTTCATTAGACTGAATGTCTTCAGTTGGTTTCAAGAGAATGTAATAGTTTATATTTCAGATCATATGTTTTACTATTTTGGTTGACGTTCTGAGACAACAATTACATAATTAGTGATGTAAAACTTTACACAATTTGGTCTATAAATTTCTTACACATCACTTTCAATTAAGAAAAGCTGATGTCAAAAAAGATAATGTACATCACTTTAAGGTAAAAACTGATGTCAAAGAAATCCAGGTTCAAGTCTAAATGAAACATAGAAATCATTTGGTTTAAGAAAAACCTGATGTCAAGTAACATTATAAACATCACTTTTAACCAAACAAAATTGATGTCAAAAAATACAATGTACATCAGTTTCAAACAAACAACTGATGTTAACTGATGTTCAAGTCTAAATGATACATAGACATCACTTCATTCTAGAAAACACTGATGTCTATAGGCTGAATTAGACATCACCTTTCATTAAAGAAACAGATGTTTAATATGTCATTTTACATCACCTCTGTCAAAATTATCGATGTTTTGTGACAAAAAACATAGCTCAATATATGTTTAATATATTTTAATAGGTGAAATTTAGTTATTAAATAATTTTGTTATAGCATTTTTGGTAAAAAATCATCACATAGACATCAGTGTTTTTCACTAAAATCGATGTTTTCTGATAAAAAAACATAGCTCATGATATGTTTAACATGTTTAATTAGGTGTAATTTAGTTATTAAATAATTTATTTATAGCATTTTATGTAAATAATCAACACATAGACATCTATTTTTTAACTAAAATCGATGTCTAATCGAGTATAGACATCGGGTATTCATCGATGTCTAGAATAGACATCACCGACATCAACTTCGGTTGGGAAACAGCATAGACATCAGCCAAAAAGCGATGTGTATGGACTTTTTTCTTGTAGTGATATCCTGATGAGCTTGAAGTTAAAAATGCTATGCTCAGTGCCATAATTTGTAAATATGGTATTTCATATCCGTAATTAGTCCAGCAAGCAACCAATAAAAATTTCAAAAAAATACGGTAAAGGTACATTTTCTCATTAAAGGTTACGTCTTGTGATCTGCATAAATAAAAATGGTGAGTGCATTTGTTCCTTCAATTATTCCTTGAAATTTTGAGTTCTACCCAAAGAATAAGAGAAAAAAATATATGTTCATGTAATATCTGTAATATATGCTAAAAATAAATATTTAGAGCATGAACATGTAAAAATATGCTGAAAACAGCAAGAGAAAGATGTTAAAATCTACCGAAAAATTGCTGTATAAATACATTTAAATCCTGCTAAAATAACAGAAAATTGCAGCATAAACATGTAAAAATCTGTTAAAAATAGTAGCTGAAAACAGTTAAAATCTACTAAAAATTGTCGTATAAATACATTTAAAATCTGCTGAAAAATCTAAAAAACTGCAGCAAAAACATGTACAAAACTGTTGAAAAATTGTAGCAGAAACTGCATTAAATCTGCTTAATAGTGTAAGCAAAAAATGTAAAAAACTAATATATGTCATAAGCTGAAACAATTTAAAATGTTGCAGCAAAATTTGCTCATAAAACGTGGAATAGTCTAAAAGTATAGTGATAAATACATATTCGTTCGAGAATAAGATTCAAAGTATGAGTTGTACAAGATATCCAAAATATGATAAGTTTTTTTTTCCTTTAATAGTTTTGCAGTAGACATGTTATTTGTATCGTTGTGCTTAACTACTTGAATAGTATTTTTTGCTCCAATTTCATTGATAGACTTATCCACATATTCAAATATATATCTTCATATGTGTAATTAACTTGAACTTTCAATAGATAATATAAAGCTAGTGCGAAGTTTACAATTCACACTTCATGTTCATATTATTTCATAAGGCCTTCCTTAACTGATATTTACTAGGTGACATGTATCGCGGGCCAAATCTACCAACACCCTCTGCAAATTTAGGAAATCCATAATTATTAGTGGTATTAAATGGTACACCAGATTTTTACACCCAACGAGCTAAGTACACCCGTTCTTTCCTTGAATATTGCATCATTAATATTATGTTGTCTGTTCATTTTATGCAATGTGGGTTTTTGCATATTCATCCAAAGGTCCCATTCATCCAAAGGTTCGAGTGAATGTGGGTTTTTGCAATAGCTTCCACATCAATTATCTCTACATCATATCCTATGACTTCATCTCTGAATTCTTGAATATGCTTCTTTATATTCTCTTTTTTTTCTTTTGGTCACATGTAAAGTTGTCTTGTATATATGAGTCCAAAAGTGTATTTTCATTGCAAGATTCCATATTTTCTCTAATACCAGCAATATGTTGTTTCAATAGATTAATACCTTTATAAAATTCACTGCCACACAAATTACACCTTCCTTTATTTATTTTATCAGGGACCATTGTTCCATTTCGCGACAACATGAGTACCCTTGCCACTAGAATTTGTTGCATCTATAGTTTTTATATACTCTTAATTTGTTGCGACCGGTGAACTAATATTTGTAAGTGTTTCCATTATATATAGTATATCACAAACAAAAAAATAGAATAAGAGCGACAAATAACACATATAACAAAAACCTAAATCATATGTTAAAGGGTCCAATACAAATACAGTCATAAACATCAAGATTCAAAGTTAAAAATGCAACACTAGTACCAACTAAGGAATTCATAAGTAGTTAATATACATTACGAGGAGATATTGACTTATATATTTTCAAATTCCAATTAAAATATTGAATCTTTGATTTGGTTAGAGCTTCAATCATGAATCAAGATATTAATTATTTGATTTTTAATTTCTAAAAAAAAGAGATTAAAGATGAAAATAACGAGTAAAGTAAAGAGTGTATAGATTACAGAAGAAGCAATGATTAATATTTCAAGCATTCAGCCAGCTTAAGAGTCTTGACTTCAATTACTCGGAGTCGAACCGAGTTTTGACCGAGTACTCGGAAATTGGGTTGGTCGAGGGGTCCAAAATGAGTCCCTAGGCCGAGTTGATAATTTTTACAACAATATTTTTTATATATTTTATTGCACTTCAGTTAACATATATAAGAACACCATATATTATCAATAGAAATGCAAAAGCTACCATTATTATAAATTCGGCTAGGTCACTTTGTCTATATTTTTAATAGAAGTGCAAATAATACCAATAGTATAACTTCATATATTCGCTAGCTTTTATTCTTGATAAAATAAATACCTTACATCTCAATCTAATTCTTAGGTCAGATTTAAAAAATAATGATAATAATAATAATAATACTTTGGTCATGTCTGTAAATGATAATAGAATTACATAAAACAAGATTCATTCATTGAACAGTACTAAACACTTCATTGTATATTTATGAAACTACACACGTTGATATCTCTTTAATTCCCTTATGTACTTACCAAATCATATGTACATAGGACACAAATGTTCTTAATCTGCACTGGGTTGAGTTGTTGTACTGTCTTCAATATATAAAAGTGATAATTCCATATTTTTTTGTAAGCAAGCTGGCTATAGGATGATAATATAACTTTATTTTTCCTTATCCTTTTAAAGAAATTTATCAATCTTGATTTTGAGCTATGAATGATAGTACATTGATTTAGTAGGACCAAAAAATTCAAAAGTCACTAAACTACAAATTTTAAAATATGGTCCAGTGTAGTAATCAGATATCCATGATCATAATTGTTCTAGCTTGTGTGGCTATCAAGACTCTCACACTGACGAGTAACCATATCTTCCTCCAAAGACAATTCTACAAATAATGAACCTATTAATGATTGGGTAAAATAATTCATATATATTGCTCTACTATTTTGTCTCTTACAGATTACTATATATGTTTTGTCTTTTGTGTGGCATGAAGACTACTATAATGATCTTTAGATATTTAATATCCCTAACCCATATCCCTAACCCTCTTTACACGCACACATTGGTGAATCATTTGTAACCAATATTCTACACATTATTGGTAGGCATTTGTATACCAAACACAATTATATGTGTTATGCATCAGGTTTGTGTGAGTCAAAATGTGTCTCTCCATGGAATCAATGGTATTAAATATGTTGCAAGAAATGTAAATAGTCCATTATCCTCTTTTATTTCTTGAACGTGTAACCAAATAGTTGTCAAATTTCTAAATTAAACATATTTATTGATACTTGCTTATAACTGGTGTAATGCACCAATTCTACATTCTTAAATTTTCAATTTTTTCTCTAATATTAAGCTTAGAGTTATAATACATAAAAATTATGTAAAAATAATAAATAGTTCATATTCTAACTATTGTAATAATTTATCACTTTTATTATGATTATGTCATCCAAATTTAGGTGTACCAAAAAGAAAATTACTTTCTTAACTAAAGGATGTAGCTTTTAAAAAATGAAGCTCTAAATTACATCACATTTGACATTTCTCAAGATACTCTTTGTTTTCCATCAGCTAACATAACACTATTGGCAAAAGTTTTCATAATCATCGACCTTGGTGAGAAGTGATGTCAGTTACAATAGTTATTTTTTCCTTGTGAAAGAAAGAAATTTGCTCCATATCTCACCTGGTAATAGTTTGTGGCTACCAAATGGGTTCAAATCCATTACTTTTTAACAAGTATCAGTAAGACATAGCAACGTAACCTCAAGCCCAATTTCTTGTACTCATTATCTAACACACAATATTCCTTGGATGTCCTATTCCATTATTCCTAGGAGAACCCGATAGAATTGTGCCATTATGAATATTCACAAAAAAACCGTTCTCTTAATTTTTTTATAAGTTTACGGTCTTTGTAGATACTCTTCATCATTAATGTTTGGAGTACAAATATAACATACTTTATAATGATTAAAATAGCAAAAGCTCTTAAACACTATTTATATATTTGGTTGCTACCACCAAAATGTATAGCCGAAATCTCTGTAAAAGAGGTTTTCATTGTTTCAGCCTCTTAGAATTTTCATTGTCACTTCAGTTCTCCAAAGAAATTATCTATTAAATGAGTCTTAAAAATAAGAGTGTTCTCATAGGAGGTATTTGGCCATCTATATAAAAATTGAGCATATCTCAATTTGGGTTCCAAAGGTCTTGACGGATTCTTTTACGGATTCAAGCTATCGTACAGACTTTAGAATTATCTTAGTACGTGATTAAAAATTTTTCCTTGATCAAGCAACCCACCCCAGTTAACATATATTAGAGGCAAGGTCACTTTGTACACTTGAACATCATATGTTATTAGTAGAAGTGCAAATAATACCAATATTATAACTTATGCTAGTTCACTTTGTATATATTGTTAATAGAAGTGCAAATGGTACTAATAGTATAACTTGCTTTTATTCTCCATATGATATATATTTTACACCTCAATCTAGTTCTTAGGTCAGATTTAACAAAAAATAAAAGAAAAATATTTCTTAGGTTCATGTCTATAAATGATAACATAATTACATAAAACATGACTCCTTCGTGGAAAATTTCGAAACACTTCATCATATAATTATGAAACTATACACAGAGATATCTCTTCAATTCCGTTAAGTACTCATAAGCCATATGTACATAGGACACAAATAATTTGAATCTGTTGGGCTAACATAATACATGGGTTGAGTTGTTGTATTGTCTTAAATAGAAGTGAATGTACTATCATGATGATATAACTTTAATTCCTCTTAAACTTGAACATCATATATTATTAATAGAAGTGCAAATGATACCAATATTATAACTTAGGCTAGTTCACTTTGTATATATTATTAATAGAAGTGCAAATGGTACTAAGAGTATAATTTGTTTTTATTCTACATATGATAAATACCTTACACCATAATCTAATTCTTAGGTCAGATTTAAAAATAAATAAAAGAAAATAATTGCATAGGTTCATGTCTATAAATGATAATAAAATTACATAAAACACGACTTCATCATGGAAAATTCTGAAACACTTCATCATATAATTATTAAAGTGTACACAGAGATCTCTCTTCAATTCCCTTAAATACTCATAAGTCATATGTACATAGAACACAAATAATTGCATCTGTTGCACTAACATAATAGATGGGTTGACATTGTTGTATTGTCTTAAATAGAATTGAATGTACTATGATGATGTCATAATATTTTTTGTAAGTTGGCTTAGAATGATGATATAACTTTAATTACCTCTTCCTAACAAAAAAAAACTTTTATTGCTCTTATCCTTTTAACAAGATTTATCAATCTAGATTTTCGAGCTATGGAAGATAGTACATTAATTTAGTCAGACCACAAAATTCAAAATCACTAAACTACAAATTTTCAAATATGGTGAGTGTCCTATTAAGTTATCCATGATCATATTTGTTCTAACTTGTGTGGCTATCAAGCCTCTCTGTATTGAAAGAAATGAACTAACAAATCTCATGCTCTTTATTGAAAGAAATGAATTAACAAATCTTGTGACGCTAGGCCTTACCATATCTCTTTTTTTATAAATTTTCTCATTAAAGTTTAGGTCTTGTGATGTGCATTAATAAAAATGGTGAGGGTCTTTGTTCCTTCAAATATTCCTTCAAATTTTGGAATTTTACCTGAAGAAAAAGAGAAAAAAAATATGCACATACAACTTGAAAAACTGCAGCATGGACGCATTTAAAAACTACAAAAACACTTGTAAAATCTGCTAAAAACAGAAATTTTGCAGCATGAACATGTAAAAATATGCTGAAAAAACAACAGCATAAAGCCGTTAAAAACTACTGAAAAACTGTTGCATAGATACATATAAAACCTACTTAAAAAATAGAAAAATGTAGTCTGAGCATGTAAAAATCTGTTAAAAATAGCAGCAGAAAACTGTTAAACTTACCAGAAAAAACTGCCGCATAAGTACATTAAAACTAGTGTGTTTGTTGAGCGATCATGACATCTCATTGATCATATGTATAGTAATACTAAAGTCAAAAATACAAGCGGATGTAAACGTACATGATGTTAGATAAACCCATTATGAGATTTTATATGTCTGTTGTGTCATAAGTAATTCTCACAATAATAACGATGTAATGGTCCTTAGACTTGAAATCCTCATATTTCTATATGAGAGTTAATGTACTTTGATCATATTAAAAGTTACATTTGACTGAGTAATAATGGAGAAGCAACAATTTGGAGGATAACTCAACTAATTGAAAAATAGATCTTCACTAAGCTTTCAAGATTCAGCTCTGGACTTGTAAATAATTATATCTTATACCTTTTTCATATTCTCTAAATTTTCAGCTTGAGCAGAGAACTGGTTCTTCTCTCCTTTAAATAATGTTGCAGATAGACACGTCTTTCCAAATTCTGTCTTCAATCTTCAGATCTTCTCATAGAGCATATAGAAAAAAAATTGGAACTCAAAAGCAATTATCTCTCCCCTAAGATGAAGAACCTCCCCCTAGTACAATAAAGGTATAAACTCTCCTCCAAAGTATAAGAAAAACTATTTTTCTGTAAAATATCTTAATCTTCTATAATCTGTCCCCCTTGGTTGGGAATCGTTAACGTGTAGCCGTCGTATTCCCTGATTTTCTTGAAACTGTTTTTGTGCATAACTTTTGGACTTAAGAACCTACTTCTATGAACTCACCACTGCCATACACTCACCACTTCCATATTTATATAGGCTATGTTTTATGCTTCTTTTTTATATATAGATCGCTTTAATCGGATTTACGGTTTAGGACAAACGACTGTTTAAAGTAACTGAGTTTCGCGAGCGAACCCCTACCCTCAAGTAATAGTTGTAATATTTTTATTTCAGGAGTGTTACATATTTGGTTCAGTCTTGATGTGACTAATCAATATTGGTGCACTTGTCATATATATTTGATCATGTGATCTTAACTCAGATTGCCTTATTTCCATCATCCTAGTTTAGAATAGTTATTACCCTCTCTATGTATCGGACTTATAACAAGATAAAATGTTCTAATCTAATGAGATCTGAATAGACAGAAATGTTAAAAGGAAGAGAAGGCATAATCATCTGAGACATCCTTCATGAATACTTGTAGAGGTAAGTAAAGGTAAACTTCTTTTTTCTTAAGATGATAAGCTCATGAATCACTCTGATGTTGATCTCTAAATTCTCTGATATTGTACTTTGGAAATTTGTGATCTTCAACCCTCGATAGTTTTAGGAACTGACTATGAGCCTATCGAACCCTATAGATTCTTATCCAAGTCATTGAACCAAACACTTCCCAAACAACATCCTTTACTTTGCTCTGATATATTCACCATATTTTGTTCTGATACATATAATTTTTCTTGAGATATCAACTTGGTAGTCAGAGAAATTAACCATTTAATTTTGGAGTTGTGTTGAGAATGAGGGAGATAGTGCCCAGAAGCACCACATAAGGAAGGAGTGGTCAACCCTACAGTTCTATCTCTCACAAAGTAGTGGAGTATCTAAACCTTGAGACATCTGTAAGCCCATCTGTATTCTCTCGAAAGGATATAGATCTGAAAAGGCACATAAACTGTTACTAGGTGCATTCAACCAACAGAATGTTATCTATTGAAATTCGTCTATCAGCTAGGACATATGAATGAGAGTCACTACCCTTTGATCTAAATATTTCCTATGTACATGTGAGATTCACACACTAGGAAGTTTTTAATAAAGCAATTGTTGTTAAACCATATCAAGGTCAGTAACAATAACTGGATATTAATCCTTAGATCCTGGCCCTCAAAGTCTTATACTTTGATCTTTGGATTAGTTATGATTCTGTACCTTAGTGGTTCATCGAATCTGATAAGTCTTCACATACTTTGGAAAATATCTTTGATCCCTAATGGCATATCACTGGTCATTGATTATATTCCCAGAATTCAAATATGGCAACGATTTTAACTTTAGTCAAAATTATAACTTGTAAATAAGGACTCAGATATTGAGGGATATTAGGAATTCTACCACTTAAAATATTTCTAATTTCTGCTCTCAGAAGGAACATTTTTGAATCTCTTGACTGAGAGTTTCCATCCTTGAAGGTGAAAGGCAACTTTTATGTAAAAAGGATTTTCTTGCAGGTACACTTAGGAGGCGTTTGGATGCACGATGGGAATGGGAATCGGGAATGGGAATTGAGGGGATGGGAATGGGGGTTAATAGGAATGGGAATGAAATGGAAACCTAAGGGGTATGGTGGGTTTGATTTACCCACCAAGAGGGAATGGAGTTCCCATTCCCCGCCACTAAATTGGTAATCCAAACACTATCACTTGGGTTTAAGGTTCCGATTCCCGTTAAACGGGCACATTAACCATCAACCAAACACCCCCTTAGATGTTTGGAGCTCTAAGTGAGTGACACACAGTGAGACTGAGTGAAAAACAATTGAGTGTGAGAGTGGAGTGAAATATATTGTGAGATCACTAAACAGAAAACATGCAGTTTCAAGGTGAGGAAAAGGGTTATACTTTATAATTTCTTCACTTGGTTGTGCGGTCCTATTCCCTATTCTGATACATTTTAAATAATTACTCAACTAAGGGGGAGAGATTATAGAGATATTTTAGAGATTATACTGAAAAATAGTTTTCCATATTCTAAGGAGGAGAGTTTTCACCTTTATTGTACTAAGGAAGAGGTTCTTCATATTAGGGGGAGAGATTATTGGTTCTGAGTTCGAAAATATTTTATATATGCTCTATGGGAAGATCTGAAGATTGAAGACAATATTTGGAAAACGTATTTATCTACAACTTTATATAAGGGAGAGAAGAATTAGTTCTCTGCTAAAGCCGAAGGTTTATAGAAAATGCAGAACATATAAGATAGTATTATTTACAAGTCCATAACTAAATATCCTCCAAACTGTTACTTCTCCGTTATTATTTGAGCGTTAGGTGTAAAAGTCAAATTGGGGGAGATTGTTGAGCAAGATTAAAGTTGTATGCATAACTCAACAATGTTGGTTTGGATAACTCATCATAGAACAAAGGACTTGCAAATAATCTATGTTCCACTGGGATCAGTAAAGATTGAAGATTAGGTATCGACACATATGGTTCTTAGAATTGTAGTGAAGAAGTCGTCAACAGAAGTCCGGGTGTAGTTCATTAATATGTTCAAGCAACAGAGGAATAAGATTGAAGATATTCGAAGCAGTTCTTAGGATTAGTATGAAGACATCAAGGAATCTTAGTGAAGTTGGTTATATATGGTAGAAGACTGAACAATATTTTGAAAAGACTATAGTACGAAGACATTAGAGGGAAATTATTCATCTGTGAACCAGACCATTACACTAGGCGCCAGTGATACGTGATGGGAAACCAAGTACTATCATTAGAAGAACTTTAAGTAAGGATTTTTATCTAAATATGAAGGATATATGCTTTATATGAAGGCTCGGAGAGAAGCTGTGAAGATGGAAAAGTTAAAGGGTTAAAGTGCTCTACAAAAACTAAGTGAAAGTGATCACTACCTTATAGTAGGAGTCACCAAAGCTACTCTTTTACCTAGTATGAGCCACTACCTTATCATATGGCTCAAAAACTAAGTACTTGAAGTTTTATTGACCTAGTATGAGGCACAAGGAACAAATGAGATCAAAAACTAAGTCAGAAGTGCACCTTGTTCACTATAGGCATCACTACCTTCTTCATTGGCCCCTTAGAGGCGCCACCAAATCCAGAAACTAAATAAAGGAGTCCCTATGCACCCTCTAGGCACCACTCCTTCCTATGGTACCCTTAGTAGGTGGCACCTACAGCTTGTCCACTCAGAAACTAAGTTAAAACTCTATATTGTACCCTGTATGAGCCACCACCATCTCCTACTTACCTATAGGCACCACATGCATCAAAGGCATTGGACTACTTTAGGTGCCACCAAGTCTTGTACAACACCTAGGAGGCGCCACTTGAATATTCCAAGCTAGTACTCTACCTACCAGCCTATATAATTAAAAAGATGCAGGTTAGAATTGTATCTCTCGACGGGTGAATAGTGCGAAGCTCTTGCAAACTATTCTCAGCACACAAAAACATTAATTTGACAAGGAGAGCTCATACCCAATTGATTATTCACCATTAAGGTCTTACACATTTAGATACACTCATCATTTATAGTTTCTTTGATTTTTTTGATTATCATTTGATAAGAGCTGTAGGTTTTTAGAGTGATAGAAAGATTCCATTATTTTGATAGCTTACAAATTTGTATTGGATCTTTCTTTTTGTAACATTGAATATATATTCCCAAGTCTAAGAAAACCTTTGTGGTTTAATTTCTTTATATAAGAATTATTTCGTGAAATCTCTTGTGTTTTTTATTTTATTTTAAAGTTTCATTTTCCGTTGTATTTTAGTTTTAAAATGAAGAACATATATTCACCCCTCCCCAGTATGTACCTAGTGGACCTAACACTGT
Source organism: Apium graveolens (assembly GCF_009905375.1). Taxonomy (NCBI): domain Eukaryota; kingdom Viridiplantae; phylum Streptophyta; class Magnoliopsida; order Apiales; family Apiaceae; genus Apium; species Apium graveolens. The sequence continues at coordinate 77,780 of NW_027419055.1, forward strand.
CTATTTTGTATCCTGTAAAATCAGCATCTAAATATCTTATTAGCTTAAAGTCTGAATCACTAGGATACCACAAACCAAGATTCATGGTTCCTTTGAGATATTTGGAAATTCTTTTTACAGCTATCAGATGTAGTTTTCTTGGATTAGCTTGGAACTTTCCACATAGACAGGTAGCATACATGATATCAGGCCTATTTACAATGAAAAATATGAGTGAGCCAAACTTAGCTCTATAGTTAATTATATCAACTGATGAACTAGTATTTAAATCTAACTTGATTGTAGTGGCCATGAGAGTTGTAGTACTTGAGCTGTCTTGCATTCCAAACCTTTTCGACAAATTTTTTATATATTTAGATTGACTAATGAAGATCCCTTCTTCACTCTTCTTGACTTGTAACCCCAGAAAATAACTCAATTCTCCCATCATACTCATCTAATATCTAGACTGCATCAGCTTAGCAAACCTCTCAGATAATTTATCATTAGTAGAGCCAAAAATGATTTCATCAGCATATATCTGAACTAATAACCAGTCCTTACCACTGTCCAGTAAAAACTGTGCAAGTGTTTTATACTAGGCTCTTGAAGTTTGCTTTAGTTCATAGAGTGTTTAATCCAATCTGTAGACATGATTTGGATATTTTAGACTAATTAATATTGAATGTTGTTCAAGATAAACTTTTTCCTCAATTTCACCATTGAGAAATGCACTTTTTACATCTGTTTGGAACACTTTAAACTTCATGTGAGCAGCATAGGCCAAAAAGATTCTTATGGGCTCTAGTCTTGCACCAGGAGCAAAAGTCTCATCATAGTCAATTCCTTCTTATTGAGAGTTCCCTTTGTAAATAGCCTTGCTTTATATCTTGTAATGATACACTCACTATTAGTTTTGTTTCCGAACACCCATTTAGTATTAACCACTTATATGTTATTTGGCCTTGGCATTAGAGTCCATACTTTGTTCCTTTCAAATTCATTGAGCTCATCTTGCATTGTTAGGACCCAATCAGCATCTAGAAGAGCTTCATCCACTTTTTTTGGTTCACTTTGAGATAGAAAAGAATGATAGAGACATTCATTTTGTGTGGCTTTCCTTGTCTTCACACCACTATCAGGATTTCCAATGATTAAGTCATGAGTGTGTGACTTAGTCAATTTTCTTGCAGAAGAAAGTTGGCTTCTTAAAGAAGATCATCCCCCATGATCCATGAAGTCTCTATTACCATCTTGGTGTGTATCATTGTTATTTCTAAAACTCGTCCTAAATCAGTGTTTTTGGAATTATCAGGATTTGTCTCATCAGTATTTGAGAAATTAGAGTCTGATGAAGTGTCTCATGATGTGTCTTCGCCTGTATCACTTGAACTTGACTCCTGATATTGGTCATGTTGATCCTCCTCAACATGTGATTCAGTATTTGTGGAGTTACCACTGGTACAAGTGGTTCATCGGAGTTTAGTGTGATATCAGGATATTCAGTATAAATGTGTATTAATGTTTGAGATTATATCAGGATTTAACTATTCAGCATATGGTACTTTATTTTCAAATCTCAGTTGTTCATGATCATCTACATCTTTTAGACCTATGATCTTCTTATCATCAAAAGATATATGAATATATTATATGAATACTCTTGTTCACAGATTATAAACTCTGAAGACTTTTGTTGATAGTGGATATCCAACAAAAATACATTCATCATCTTTTAGGTCAAACTTTGTAAGTTGTTCAGGATGAGTTTTGAGAACAAAGCATTTTCAACCAAAAGTATGAAAGTACTTAAAATTTTGCTTCTTTCCCTTTACCATCTCAAAATTTCTTGTAGTGACATCGTGATGAACTTGAAGTTAAAAATGCTATGCTCAGTGCCATCATTTGTAAATATGGTATTTCATATGCGTAATTAGTCTAGCAAGCAACTAACAAAATTTCAAAAAAATACTGTAAAGGTACATTTTCTCATTAAAGCTTACGTCTTGTGATCTGCATAAATAAAAATGGTGAGTGCATTTGTTCCTTCAATTATTCCTTAAAATTTTGAGTTCTACCCGAAGAATAAGAGAAAAAAATATTTGTTCATGTAATATCTATAATATCTGCTAAAAATAAATATTTAGAGCATCTACATGTAAAAATATGCTGAAAAGAGCAAGAGAAAGCTGTTAAAATCTACCGAAAAATTGCTGGATAAATACATTTAAACCCTGCTAAAATAACAAAAAATTCCAGCATAAACATGTAAAAATCTGCTAAAAATAGTAGCAGAAAACATTTAAAATCTACTAAAAACTGTTGTATAAATACATTTAAAATCTGCTGAAAAATCTAAAAAACTGCAGCAAAAACATGTACAAAACTGTTTAAAAATTGTACCAGAAACTTTTTAATAGTGTACGCAAAAAATGTAAAAAACTAATATATGTCATAACCTGAAACAATTTAAAATGTTGCAGGCAAAATTTGCTCATAAAACATGTAATAGTCTAAAAGTATAGTGATAAATACATACTGGTTCGAGAATAAGATTCAAAGTATGAGTTGTACAAGATATCCAAAATATGATAGGTTTTTTTTTGCCTTTATTAGTTTGGCAGTAGACATGTTATTTGTATGGTTGTGTGTAACTACTTGAATAGTGGTTTTTGCTCCAATTTCATTGATAGACTTATCCACATATTCAAATATATATCTTCATGTGTGTAATTAACTTGAACTTTCAATAGATAATATAAACCTAGTGCGAAGTTTACAATTCATACTTCATGTTCATATTATTTCATAAGGCCTTCCTTAACTGATATTTACTAGGTGACATGTATTGCGGGCCAAATCTACAAACACCCTCTACAAATTTAGGAAATCCATAATTATTAGTGGTATTAAATGGTACACCAGATTTCTACACCCAACGAGCTAAGTACACCGGTTCTTTCCTTGAACATTGCATCACTAATATTATGTTGTCTCTTCACTTTATGCAATGCAATAGTCGAATCTTTAGACCCTATTAGTCTTGAATATTCATCCAAAGGTCCGAGTACATATGGTTTTTTGCAATAGCTTCCACATCAATTATCTCTACATCATATCCTATGACTTCATCTCTGAATTCTTGAATATGCTTCTTTATTTTCCCTTTTTTTCTTTTGGTCACATCTAAAGTTGTCTTGTATATATAAGTCCAAAAGTATATTTTCATTGCAAGATTTCATATTTTCGAGCAATATGTTGTTTCAATAGATTAATACCTTTATACAATTCACTACCACAAAAATTACACCTTCCTTTATTTGTTTTATCAGGGACCATTGTTCCAGATACCCCGACAACATCAATAACATTGCCACTAGAATTTGTTGCATCTATAGTTTTTATAGACACTGAATTTGTTGCTACGGGTGAACTAACATTTGTAAGTGTTTCTATTATATATAGTATATCACAAACAAAAAAAAAAGAATTAGAGCAATAAATAACACATATAACAAAAACCTAAATCATATATTAAAAGGTCCAATACAAATACAGTCATAAACATCAAAATTCAAAGTTACAAATGCAACACTAGTACCAACTAAGGAATTCATAAGTAGTTAATATACATTACGAGGAGATATTAAATTATATATTTTCAAATTCCAATTAAAATATTGAATCTTTGATTTGGTGAGGGCTTCAATCATGAATCAAGATATTAAATATTTGATTTTTAATTTTTAAAAAAGAGATTAAAGAAGAAAATAACGAGTAAAGTAAAGAGTGTATAGATTACAGAAGAAGCACTGATTAACATTTCTAGCGTTCAGCCAGAGTAAGAGTCTTGACACAAATTACTCGGAGTCGAACTGAGTTTTGACCGAGTTTTAGTATAATCAATTTTCTACCCGAGTCACTAGGCCGAGTTGATAATTTTTATAACACTGTTTTTTATATATTTTATTGCACTTCAGTTAACATATATATAAGAACACCATATATTATCAATAGAAATGCATATGCTACCATTATTATAAATTCGGCGAGGTCACTTTGTCTATATTTTTAATAGAAGTGCAAATGATACCAATCGTATAACTTCGTATATTCAATATCTTTTATTCTTGATAAAATAAATACCTTACATCTCAATCTAATTCTTAGGTCAGATTTAAAAAAATAATAATAATAATACTTTGGTCATGTCTATAAACTATAACAGAATTATATAAAATAAGATTCCTTCATTGAACATTACTGAACACTTCATCGTATATTTATGAAACTACACACAAAGATATCTCTTTAATTCTCTTATGTACTCACCAAGTCATATGTAAAGAGTACATAAATGTTGTTATTGTACTATCTTGAATATATAGAAATGAATTTACTAAGAGGATGCCATTTTTTTAAGTTAGCTATAGGATGATAATATAACTTTATTTTCCCTTATCCTTTTAAAGAGATTTATCAATCTTGATTTTTCGCTATGGATGATTGTACATTAATTTGGTCGGGCCAAAAATTCAAAAGTCACTTAACTATAAATTTTGAAATATGGTCAAGTGTACTAATCAGTTATCCATTATCAAAATTATTCTAGCTTGTGTGGCTATCAAGACTCTCACATTGAAAATTAAGTATTTTTCTCCTCCAAAGACAATTCTAGAAATCATGAACCTAATAATGATACCATAAAATATTTCATATATATTACTCTATTATTTTTCCTCTTATAGATTACTATATTTGTTTTGTCTTTTGTGTCTAGAAAATTTATATAATTGCATGAAGACTACTATAATGATCTTTAGATACTTAATATCCCTAAACCTATATACGGGTTCTACAAATCTCTATAACACCCCCTTCTTTAAAATAAAAAAAAGTATTACTTATAATCCATAAACCTGCAAATATATAAATAATATATTTCTAAATAATAATTAAACACTCTAAAAATATTTAAAATAATATTAAATCTTCAAATTTTCTAAACCAATAATATAAATGGTGAAATCTCTAAATAAATAATTAAGTCTAGATAATTATGAAGTCCAAAATTCTAATCAATGAAATGGGGTAGCTCTTAATCACACATTCCTAAATCCCCCTAAGCAGCCGTTAGAAAAAATTTACTGTTTGAGTCGAACGCCTTGTACGGATTTGAAACACTATTTGTAAAACGAAAAATTTAAAATGAATATTTCATAGTTTATAATAAAATAATAATATTAAAATAAAGTATGGATAAAATAACGAGGGGCTAGGATATTTCATAACTAGATCAGAAAAGATATAAATACACACACATCATAGGCTACCTAATGCGTGCGAACAAAATGGATGACGTGTATGGCATATACAACGTAACCGTAAATGTAACACCCCAGTCCCACATCGAGGAGATTTGGGACTTCTGTTCAGTTTTTAAAGCAAAGTATTACTACTATGTGCACCAACAAATCATGATCTTTTGGGGGCCTGTGGTGGGCTAGTCGTTACCAAATTGGCTGCACTCGGGACAGTATGCTTCGGTTTATTTCGGACTCGGAATCGGGACTCGAAAAATGCTCGGGACTTGACCCGGGTTGTCACAGTAAATTAAATCAAAAATCAAATTTTGGGTGCACCCACGTATCCTGAACAATTATCAAATGGCCAAAAGTTCCTCCCAAGAGCAAGAGCTAACAGAATGATACGCCGTGACAAATCACACTGTCACGGAAGTGTCATGTCACTAATGTCGCAATGACAATTAACTCGGTATACCCTATATGGTCCAAATAAAATAATTTTGCAAACTTTAAGAATCGCTTGATTGAGATATTCTAGACAGATATGTAGAACGAATAATTTTTAGAATCACTAAAATAATATTGGAATATTCCAAAACAGAATTGAAATATTCAGGAATGAAATTAAAATAAAAACTTTAGTGTTTTGAAGCACAGTATCTAGTTAATGCATATAATTGCATGAAGACTACTATAATGATATTTAGATACTTAATATCCCAAACCCTTTTAGAGCATAATAATCACATCAGCTCTTCTAACCATTTTAGTGTTATTACACATTGGTGACGATAAAAAATTAACATTTTACATGTATAATATTAATGATAATTTATGATATACACGTATGTTGAACTAAAACCTCTAGCTTTTATCTTTTTAAGGTAAGTTGGTACGTTCTTCCCTTGTTGGGCATGGATAACAATTTTTGAATTGTTTGAAAAAAATAACTAGCGAATACTTTGACAAAAGATTAAAGTATCATAATTAGTAAAAATATTGAATATTCAAATTAAATTTCAAAATTTAAAAATTAAAATTCAAGTGTATTAATCAGGATTTTGATAATTTCCTAAAATCTTATATTGTGTAGTGAATTAAGATTTCAACAACCATTAATATGGAAAATATCTAAATAATAATAAATTGTACAATATAAGATTCTTTAAATTTATAGAAATTTAAGTGATCTTCATAAATATGTGATTTTATTCTTTGAATTTATATAGATAGAATTTAAGTATGATCTTATATATACTGGAATTAAAAAATTTAGAAACACACACATTAGGACCACCACTCAAACCCTAATTTTGTTTATTGAGAGACACTACCTCTCTTTGAAGCACACAAGTAACCTCAAAAGAAAATGGCTATTTTTCACTTGCTACCTGTTTGTCTTTTGAGTGCTATCATTAGTGGTCTCGATTTCAATAGTATGATAAATGTTATTGAAATCCTGCAAACTGAAATGTGCCCTCAAACATTTTTATTGGTCCTCCATGAAGTAGATTTCTCCTGTTTCTTTTATTTAGTCAATTGGGATGATAGGTTTTTAACTCTGATGACTCACCTGAATATTATGGGTGTCCCAGATGGAGTGTTTTACATCGTAAGCAGACAACTATGGATCCAAGAAGTTCCTTTCAATGAGGGTTTTCCCATTATTCAACAGACGGGGAACTTAGGACACGGCATGTCACAGTTATTTAACCCTTTGTTTCAATTGGCATATGGTGTTGGAAACCTAGAAGAAGCTTACGTTCATCTTATGTCGTTACTTGGTTCTCAGATTTTCTTATCAAAGTTGGAGTTTCTTTTGCATTCATTAAAATTGGTTAAATTCTCTGTAACCAATATTCTACACATCAATGGTAGGCCTCTGTATAGGAGACACAATTACATGTGTGTTGGGCACCATGTTTGTGTTAGTCAAAATGTGTCTCTCAGTGAAATCAAATACATTCAGTGTAAGGAATGTAAATTGTCCACCGGTCCTTTTTTATTTCTTGAACATGTAATCAAAAAGTTATCAAATTCCTAAATTATACATATTTATTGATACTTTCTTAGCTGTGTAATGCACGGATTCTTCATTCTAAATTTTTTAATTTCATATCTCATATTAAGCTTATGGTTATAATAGATAAAAATTATGTAAAAATAATAAATAGTTCGTATTCTAACTATTGCAATAATTTATCACTTTTATTGTGATGATATAATTTAAATATTTAGCCTTACCAAAGAGAAGATTATTTTCATAACTAGAAGATGTAATTTGTATATTTTGTTTTTAATAATACAAAAATATCTACATATGAATTGGATATATTTTAAATAAAAATACTGATGGTATTAATGTTTATACTTTAAATCATTGATGAATTTATATCGAATTGGCAATTTAAAAAAATGAAACACTAAATTACATGTACATAGTCACATTTGACATTTTGCAAAAAATAAAATTATTTTTAGACAAAAATGAGATTCCTTATTCAGGTCAAATCACTTTTTGGTTTCATATTTTAAAATTTTAAAACCCTACACCAATTAAATCAGAAAAGTCTCAAATTTATTGAAATAATATCATATTATATATCACTACAAACTCATGATGTCTTGTCTATGGACATTTTTGGTTATTTGAGAGGTTCAAGTTCACGAATCTAGTCTGTCATTTCCTAGTCATGTCATATGACAATCCAAGCATCAATGAATTGAGTGGACGGTGGAATGAGTTCCACATCTAGGGAAGAGGGGAGAAGGGTGTGGTATTTGATAAACAGATGGAACTACATGACTAAGTAGATCCGCGATCGTGTTTGGTTGGCAGGCTTATTTTTCAAAGGCTCACGGATTCTGAAGTTGTAACGAACGTGATGGCAGCACTCTGGCGGCCCAGAAATGTTATGGTTCATAGGGAAGTGGACGTTAACTGGTATATTGATATTTATTTCAATTCTATTGTCAATTAAATATTCAGAGAACTATCGAATGATCTCCATTAACATCAAGCTTGAAGTTGCATTAATATCGATAGTCTCTATCGACGTTTGACAACATCCATTTAATTAATGAGAGACTCCAACAAGATAAGAATATCGCGACTTTAACATTGAATACTACAGAAATATGGGTACAAGTCTACGATTTAAAGTTGGGGTTATGTTTGAGAATGGCGTTTGAAGTTGCAAATATTTAGAGTAAATAAAATACAACTTGAAGAATCTTCTGAGATTTGGATAGAATCCGTTCAATCCTTACTAAAATCTCTCATCAAGCTTCGCTATCTCTTGTATACACAAAATATGATAAAACCCTCATAGTTATGTATATATCTAAATGGGCTATTATAAGTGATTTATAAGGCGTATGCAAGTGTTACAAGCCCAACTAAAAGCCGTCAAAATTATGTTTCCATTCAGATTTCAAGTCCTTGAGATATGGATAAAGGCCTTGAGTTTCCCCTTGTGAAAGCCGTAAGATGTTAAGTAAAAGTCTTGCGACACACACTCTTTGTGTAAAGGTCTTGAGATTATAGCCAGGACCTTTAGTTTTCTAAGTGAAACTTTAAAATATCTTTATTTTCTCTACATCAAAGCATTCTTTCTTCATTGTTTATGTTCACTAGTAGTTAAACACCACAATCATCAACATCTCCAATTAAGTATTCATTTACCACTAATTGAAACATGTATATAAGTAGTAACCTCTCATGTGTACACTTAATATGAATTCGGAATTATTAGCGAATTTTTCTATACTTTGGTGCCTTCTCATCACAAACTTCTTGCTATTTTGATTTTTATAGCTAATGATTTATACTCTCCAATGTACCAAGTAGCAAGCACGACCCAAAATAAAATGGACTACTTTCATGACAAACTCTTAACTATTTTCATTTCTGAAAGTACGTTTCATTTTTCATCGACTAACATAATACTCTTGGAAGAAGTTTGCATAATCATCGAACTCTGTAAGAAGTTATTGCAGTTACAATCGTATATCTCCTTTGTGGAAGAAAAAAATTTGACATGTATCTCACTCAGTAATAGTTTGTCTCTAGCAAATATGTTCAAATTCATTACTCTTTAACATGTAAAATTAAGACATGGCAATGTAATTTGAAACCTAATTTTTGTTAATCATTATCTACCGAATAAAATTACTTGGATGTCCTATTCCATTATTTATTTCAAGAAGAAGCAGATAAAATTCCTTTTCTTCATCTTTTATCCAAAATTATATTGTTATAAATTAACTGTCTATGTAGATACTTGTGATCATTATTATTTATAGTACAAATACAATATACCTTACTACGGTTAAACTAACAAAAGCTCTTTAACATTTTTTATCAAGATTGTAAAAAGCGGAACTCGGGACAATTCGGAATGAGTACTCGGGTTGCAACTCGTATATGATTTTTGAAATTATTTTTTATATTAAATATATTTCCTTTAAATTTTATTATAAATGTGCTAAAAGTTGAAATTTATGTAAAAAATATCATTTTTTGTTATATTACTAGCCATATTAAAGTTAAATAAATCATTTGCTTGATAATTTTCTATAGTTTAATCAAAAATAAGTTCTAACATCTGGTCATATTTTTTTAATCTGTAATCACTGTTCATTGACTAGTGATTATACATTACAAAAAAAGAAGAAAATAGTTGACGAGTGACCACTGGTGCTTCCATACTTCCAATTTACCATTCATCAAATTAATATTCTCTTCTTCAATGAAAACATCATCATCGTCTTTAGCTATAGACTCAAAATCTTCTTTATGCAATTATCTAATGTCCTTTTACTACCCGTGGCACTAAACTATCATCTTCTAATGTTATTGTTAAATCATCATAGCTCTTCATCATCCTCGCCTTTCAAAATCCATCCTTGAGGTTTACTTGATTTCTTATTTGCAAGTTTTGTATGAAATTGTACGTAGGCCATATTATTCAATCTCTGAGCATCCAATCCATTCCCTTTTTTATATGGCCCTACAAAAAAGATCAAGTGTAATATTATAAGAGTATAAAATATACAACATTAATAATCAATAATGATTATTGCACAAGTAAAACTTATATAAATGATTACTTACCCCCTTAAAAAGGGCTCCAATTTCTTTCACACACTACAAAAATAATGTCAATAGACATCACACATTAGACATCGGTTAATTTTGCCACTGATGTTAAAAGAAGTATTGACATCACCCCGTGTTTTTGTGATAGTCTTTGTTCTTTGTAGACACCGGTTATAATTAAACCGATGTCTAAAATTCACCAAAAAAAAATAATTTCGCGCCCACCTTTTCTTCCCCCCTTAGTCAAATTTTCATTCAGTTTTAATTTTAAATTCCCCCATAATCCCAAAATTCTCCCCCCTTAACCAAATTTTGGTTCCACCAAATCAATCTTCAGACACAAAATCAAACCTCTCTCTCTCGAACCTCTCTCCCCTCACAATCTCTCTGAACTCCGGACATCATCTCACCATCACAGTCTCTCGAACCTCTCTCTCTCGAACCTCTCTCTCTAAACCTCTCTTCGCTCTCAATCTATCCATTAAGCCTCTTTCAGTTAACCTCTCTACTTCGGTAAGTGTTGTATCTATTTGAATCGAACTGGTCTTCTCTGCATGAAGACCGGTTTTAAAAGTTGAGGATTTTTGAATTCAAAACCCTAATTTTGTAAATTGGGATTTTTTTCTAATTCGAAACCCTTATTTTTTTATTAATTTAGTGTCTAAACTTGTTGCTAATACTTTTCTTCTTGTTGTATACATGACCTAATCTGAGAAAAAGATTTAAAGCTTTAGGTAATTTGGGTGTTTTTGGTTGTTCATTTGTATTTTTGTTTGGTTTTTTTATTTTTGTAAATTATGTAAAGTTAACGATCCTTTCATCTCTATTGATTACATTGTATTTTTTAACTTTAATACTCATTTTTTTGCTTTAGTTGTGATTTGTGATTTGATTTAGTGTTGTTTATCTAATTTTGCTCGTTATAATGTTGATCTATTATTTTATTACGGATATAATTAGGTTTTAAATATTTTGATTTGGTGTTTGGTGCTTGTTATAGATTTATCTCCTTTATTTTATAGACAAGTTATCGAAATTAAGTTGTTTGTATGCGCGCTATGCCCGGGTACGAGAGGCTCATGACAGTGTTACTATATAGTTATTGTAAGTTTCTATATGTTCTAGAGTGGATGATTTTCATTTTTACTTATAAAACTGCATAATGGAACTTTAGTAGAAACTAATAAATTGCCTTGTCACTTGAAAGTCTTTGAACACAAGTTTACTCTAACTGTTAAAATTATCTTTAACTTGCAAGTTACATATAGACGATTATCGTTGTTATAAGGCTGGATCGGAACTTGAATGCAAGATTGAATGATTATAATAGATATTAATTTTAACGATTGTGTTATGGTCAAATCTCAGTCAAATGGAAATTGACTGTGTATGCTTACAAGTTGATGTTAGTTTTGCAAGTTAACAACTAAGATTGATCTTCCTTGTTTGCTTTTGCGAAAGTGAAACTGATTATTATTTGCTGTTTATTATTTATCGTAGACATATATGTTCAAGTATGACAGTGTCCATGATTCCTCGAAGCATCATGAACTCAAAGTTAAGGATGAGAAAACCCTTTTATTTGGTGAGAAACCTGTTGTTGTCTTTGGTTCAAGGTATGGGTTGAATGATATAATGCTCACAATATTTTTGTTAGCCGTACATATCAGTTCTTTTCAGGTATGCTTTTATGTATTGGCATGAGTATTTTTTGTGGGAAAAGTGTTTTGTACTGGGGAATAGTTTATCCTAGTTAGTACGCAATTAGCTGATATCCTTTGTGTGAGTACCACTATTTTGGGATCATTGATTTTTTTTTTCTAGACGCGGTACTTTAATAATGCGCCGACTTTGTGTACTTCTGGATGCTGAAAGAGTTTACCGTGAACTGTCCACAATACTCGAGGGTTAATCTGACCTGGATTTTGCATCTATAATGGTTCAAGTTGTGAAATGAAAAATCTATAAATTGTCATAGTTATTCGGTGTAATATATACATTTATATGTTATAACTTTTTAGTCCAGTGCTCCAGTTTCATTAGCTATGGTGTATATGGTTTTAAACAAAATAAAGTTATGGTAACAATGAGGCAAACCAAACACCACAGTACTTTGATAATATTCTGTGTGAAGTTACCTCCCCTCTACCCAAATATAAACAAATGTAATGGTGTATATTAGAAGGTTTCGGGGTTAATGTCTTAGTGACACAGTTTGGAATTTTTAATTTATATTGCAGGGTTTGAATTTTATTTTACTTACTTCAACTGAGTTATCACACCTTCGAGATATACTCAAAATATCATTGGTCAATGCATCTAGAAAAGACTTGTATCTTGCCTGGTGGTGCCATTTCTCTATTTATGTTTTAACTTATGTTATTATTTTATTGCTTTGACCAATCACTCCACATACGTGGTACTGATGCTCTATGTTATTGGCATTGATATACTTATCTACAGACTTACCATCATGCAAGTTCTGTCATCCAGTCTCTGGTTGAAGAGTATATAAATGTTAAGTTTTTAGTTCAATTAGGACAAATGTGGTACTGATACTCTTTGTTTTGGCCAGTATTATTGCTCTGGTCTTTGCTTTACATGTTATTAATGTCTGATGATTATTTCAGGAGTTTGTACTAGGCACAAATCCATAGTGGCTGAATTTCTCTCTAAGAACTATAGGGCATGTGGTATGATTCACCAGTATATATACTTAATTCAATCAGCACGGAAAATGAGACTTTGTGGGTGATAGAAAGTGAGCTTGCGGGTTGTCTTTTCTTTCATTTATTTCATTTTTGTGGCTCGACACTACATATTTGATTTGTGAGACCAAACCTTTTAAGCATGGGCTGTATTGTGAAACCAGGGAAGTTGTTTACTCAATTGCTCTTTGAACTACCTTACTACAAGTTACCTTTGGAACCATGTAACTTCATAATATATTAAGCTAGTTCGTATTTAAGCAGGCTCTCAGCAAGATGTTTGATTGATTATGAAATGAATATAAAATGCAACATCCATCTTTACTTGTGGTCGAACTTAAATTTTTCAGGTCAAGCATCTTTGATGCCAAAGCAGGAATTGCTCTAAATGATAACTTTGTCAAGCTTGTTTCGTGGTATGACAATGAATGGGGATATAGAAAAACAACCATTCTCATCTAATTGTGATTTGTAGTTCAGTTGTTTCTCTTATGAGCAAAGTTGACTGTTAAATTCTTTTACATATATCTTTTTGGGTGGTTAATGCAGCACCCGTGTGGTTGATTTTATCGTGCACATGGTATATGTCCAGTAAGTGGGGGATCATACTTGCTTGCTTGGGATAAAGCGGCTTGCTCATCTTGTCATCTACAGTTGTTGAGATATCTAAATAATGGGAACTTATATGGGCCCTTGCTGTCTTGTGTAGAGAGGATTTGTGTCTCATATTTTGAAGAGTGTTCAAAACAGGATAGTGAGAAAACTATCTTACAATTTTCATTAGACTGAATATCTTCAGTTGGTTTCAAGAGAATGTAATAGTTTATATTTCAGATCATATGTTTTACTATTTTAATTGACGTTCTCAAACAACAATTACACAATTAGTGATGTAAAACTTTACACAATTTGGTCTATAAATTTCTTACACATCACTTTCAATTAAGAAAAGCTGATGTCAAAAAAGATAATGTACATCACTTTAAGGTAAAAAACTGATGTCAAAGAAATCCAGGTTCAAGTCTAAATGAAACATAGAAATCATTTGGTTTAAGAAAAACCTGATGTCAAGTAACATTTTAAACATCACTTTTAACCAAAAAAAATTGATGTCAAAAAACACAATGTACATCAGTTTTAAACAAACAACTGATGTTAACTGATGTTCAAGTCTAAATGATACATAGACATCACTTCATTCTAGAAAACACTGATGTCTATAGGCTGAATTAGACATCACCTTTCATTAAAGAAACAAATGTTTAATATGTCATTTTACATCACCTCTGTCAAAATTATCGATGTTTTGTGACAAAAAACATAGCTCAATATATGTTTAATATATTTTAATAGGTGAAATTTAGTTATTAAATAATTTTGTTATAGCATTTTTGGTAAAAAATCATCACATAGACATCAGTGTTTTTCACTAAAATCGATGTTTTGTGATAAAAAAACATAGCTCATGATATGTTTAACATGTTTAATTAGGTGTAATTTAGTTATTAAATAATTTATTTATAGCATTTTATGTAAATAATCAACACATAGACATCTATTTTTTAACTAAAATCGATGTCTAACCGATGTCTAGAATAGACATCACCGACATCAACATCTGTTGGGAAACAGCATAGACATCAACCAAAAAGCGATGTGTATGGACTTTTTTCTTGTAGTGACATCCTGATGAGCTTGAAGTTAAAAATGCTATGCTCAGTGCCATAATTTGTAAATATGGTATTTCATATCCGTAATTAGTCCAGCAAGCAACTAATAAAAATTTCAAAAAAATACGGTAAAGGTACATTTTCTCATTAAAGGTTATGTCTTGTGATCTGCATAAATAAAAATGGTGAGTGCATTTGTTCCTTCAATTATTCCTCGAAATTTTGAGTTCTACGCGAAGAATAAGAGAAAAAAATATATGTTTATGTAATATCTGTAATATATGCTAAAAATAAATATTTAGAGCATGAACATGTAAAAATATGTTGAAAACAGCAAGATAAAGCTGTTAAAATCTACCGAAAAATTGCTATATAAATACATTTAAATCCTGCTAAAATAACAGAAAATTACAGCATAAACATGTAAGAATCTGTTAAAAATACTAGCTGAAAACAGTTAAAATCTACTAAAAATTGTCGTATAAATACATTTAAAATCTACTGAAAAATCTAAAAAACTGCAGCAAAAACATGTACAAAGCTGTTGAAAATTGTAGCAGAAACTGCATTAAATCTGCTTAATAGTGTATGCAAAAAATGTAAAAAACTAATATATGTCATAAGCTGAAACAATTTAAAATGTTGCAGCAAAATTTGCTCATAAAACGTGTAATAGTCTAAAAGTATAGTGATAAATACATATTCGTTCGAGAATAAGATTCAAAGTATGAGTTGTACAAGATATCCAAAATATGATAGGTTTTTTTTCTTTTAATAGTTTTGTAGTAGACATGTTATTTGTATGGTTGTGCTTAACTACTTGAATAGTGTTTTTTGCTCCAATTTCATTGATAGACTTATCCACATATTCAAATATATATCTTCATGTGTGTAATTAACTTGAACTTTCAATAGATAATATAAAGCTAGTACGAAGTTTACAATTCACACTTCATGTTCATATTATTTCATAAGGCCTTCCTTAACTGATATTTACTAGGTGACATGTATCGCGGGCCAAATCTACCAACACCCTCTGCAAATTTAGGAAATCCATAATTATTAGTGGTATTAATTGGTACACCAGATTTTTACACCCAACGAGCTAAGTACACCGGTTCTTTCCTTGAACATTGCATCATTAATATTATGTTGTCTCTTCACTTTATGCAATGCAATAGTAGAATCTTTAGGCCCTATTAGTCTTGTATATTCATCCAAAGGTCCGATTCATCCAAAGGTTCGAGTGAATGTGGGTTTTTGCAATAGCTTCCACATCAATTATCTCTACATCATATCCTATGACTTCATCTCTGAATTCTTGAATATGCTTCTTTATATTCTCTTTTTTTCTTTGGGTCACATGTAAAGCTGTCTTGTATATATGAGTCCAAAAGTGTATTTTCATTGCAAGATTCCATATTTTCTCTAATACCAGCAATATGTTGTTTCAATAGATTAATACCTTTATAAAATTCACTACCACACAAATTACACCTTCCTTTATTTATTTTATCAGGGACCATTGTTCCATTTGGCGACAACATCAGTAACCTTGCCACTAGAATTTGTTGCATCTATAGTTTTTATATACTCTTAATTTGTTGCGACCGGTGAACTAATATTTGTAAGTGTTTCCATTATATATAATATATCACAAACAAAAAAAATAGAATAAGAGCAACAAATAACACATATAACAAAAACCTAAATCATATTTTAAAGGGTCCAATACAAATACAGTCATAAACATCAAGATTCAAAGTTAAAAATGCAACACTAGTACCAGCTAAGGAATTCATAAGTAGTTAATATACATTACGAGGAAATATTGACTTATATATTTTCAAATTCCAATTAAAATATTGAATCTTTGATTTGGTGAGGGCTTCAATCATGAATCAAGATATTAAATATTTGATTTTTAATTTCTAAAAAAAAGAGATTAAAGAAGCAATGATTAATATTTCAAGCATTCAGCCACCTTAAGAGTCTTGACTTCAATTACTCGGAGTCGAACCGAGTTTTGACCAAGTTTTAGTATAATCAATTTTCTACCCGAGTACTCGGAACTTGGGTTGGTCGAGGGGTCCAAAATGAGTCCCTAGGCCGAGTTGATAATTTTTACAACAATGTTTTTTATATATTTTATTGCACTTCAGTTAACATATATAAGAACACCATATATTATCAATAGAAATGCAAAAGCTACCATTATTATAAATTTGGCGAGGTCACTTTGTCTATATTTTTAATAGAAGTGCAAATGATACCAATAGTGTAACTTCATATATTCGCTAGCTTTTATTCTTGATAAAATAAATGCCTTACATCTCAATCTAATTCTTAGGTCAGATTTAAAAAATAATAATAATAATAATACTTTGGTCATGTCTGTAAACGATTATAGAATTACATAAAACAAGATTCATTCATTGAACAGTACTAAACACTTCATTGTATATTTATGAAACTACACACATTGATATCTCTTTAATTCCCTTATGTACTTACCAAATCATATGTACATAGGACACAAATGTTCTTAATCTGCTGCACTGGGTTGAGTTGTTGTACTGTCTTCAATATATAAAAGTGATAATTCCATATTTTTTTTGTAAGCAAGCTGGCTATAGGATGATAATATAACTTTATTTTTCCTTATCCTTTTAAAGAAATTTATCAATCTTGATTTTGAGCTATGGATGATAGTACATTGATTTAGTAGGACCAAAAAATTCAAAAGTCACTAAACTATAAATTTTAAAATATGGTCAAGTGTAGTAATCAGATATCCATGATCATAATTGTTCTAGCTTGTGTGGCTATCAAGACTCTCACACTGACGAGTAACCATATCTTCCTCCAAAGACAATTCTACAAATAATGAACCTATTAATGATTGGGTAAAATAATTCATATATATTGCTCTACTATTTTGTCTCTTACAGATTACTATATATATTTTGTCTTTTGTGTCTAGTAATGCATATAATCGCATGAAGACTACTATAATGATCTTTAGATATTTAATATCCCTACCCCATATCCCTAACCCTCTTTACACGTACACATTGGTGAATCATTTGTAACCAATATTCTACACATTATTGGTAGGCATTTGTATACCAAACACAATTATATGTGTTATGCATCAGGTTTGTGTGAGTCAAAATGTGTCTCTCCATGGAATCAATGGTATTAAATATGTTGCAAGAAATGTAAATAGTCCATTATCCTCTTTTATTTCTTGAACATGTAACCAAATAGTTGTCAAATTTCTAAATTAAACATATTTATTGATACTTGCTTATAACTGGTGTAATGCACCAATTCTACATTCTTAAATTTTCAATTTTTTCTCTCATATTAAGCTTAGAGTTATAATACAAAAAAATTATGTAAAAATAATAAATAGTTCATATTCTAACTATTGTAATAATTTATCACTTTTATTATGATTATGTCATCCAAATTTAGGTGTACCAAAAAGAAAATTACTTTCTTAACTAAAGGATGTAGTTTTTAAAAAATGAAGCTCTAAATTACATCACATTTGACATTTCTCAAGATACTCTTTGTTTTCCATCAGCTAACATAACACTATTGGCAAAAGTTTTCATAATCATCGACCTTGATGAGAAGTGATGTCAGTTACAATAGTTATTTTTTCCTTGTGAAAGAAAGAAATTTGCTCTATATGTCACCTGGTAATAGTTTGTGGCTACCAAATGGGTTCAAATCCATTACTTTTTAACAAGTATCAGTAAGACATAGCAACGTAACCTCAAGCCCAATTTCTTGTACTCATTATCTAACACACAATATTCCTTGGATGTCCTATTCCATTATTCCTAGGAGAACCCCATAGAATTGTGCCATTATGAATATTCACAAAAAAACCGTTCTCTTAATTTTTTTATAAGTTTACGGTCTTTGTAGATACTCTTCATCATTAATGTTTGGAGTACAAATATAACATACTTTATAATGATTAAAATAGCAAAAGCTCTTAAACACTATTTATATATTTGGTTGCTGCCACCAAAATGTATAGCCGAAATCTCTGTAAAAGAGGTTTTCATTGTTTCAGCCTCTTAGAATTTTCATTGTCACTTCAGTTCTCCAAAGAAATTATCTATTAAATGAGTCTTAAAAATAAGAGTGTTCTTATAGGAGGTATTTGGCCATCTATATAAAATTGAGCATATCTCAATTTGGGTTCCAAAGGTCTTGACTGATTCTTTTACCGATTCAAGCTAGCGTACAGACTTTAGAATTATCTTAGTACCTGATTAAAAAAAATTCCTGGATCAAGCAACCCACCCCAGTTAACATATATTACAGGCAAGGTCACTTTGTACACTTGAACATCATATGTTATTAGTAGAAGTGCAAATAATACCAATATTATAACTTATGCTAGTTCACTTTGTATATATTATTAATAGAAGTGCAAATGGTACTAATAGTATAACTTGCTTTTATTCTCCATATGATATATATTTTACACCTCAATCTAGTTCTTAGGTCAGATTTAACAAAAAATAAAAGAAAAATATTTCTTAGGTTCATGTCTATAAATGATAACATAATTACATAAAACATGACTCCTTCATGGAAAATTTCGAAACACTTCATCATATAATTATGAAACTATACACAGAGATATCTCTTCAATTCCGTTAAGTACTCATAAGCCATATGTACATAGGACACAAATAATTTGAATCTGTTGGACTAATATAATACATGGGTTGAGTTGTTGTATTGTCTTAAATAGAAGTGAATGTACTATGATGATTTCATAATATTTTTTGTAAGTTCTATAGGATGATGATATAACTTTAATTCCTCTTAAACTTGAACATCATATATTATTAATAGAAGTGCAAATGATACCAATATTATAACTTAGGCTAGTTCACTTTGTATATATTATTAATATAAGTGCAAATGGTACTAAGAGTATAATTTATTTTTATTCTACATATGATAAATACCTTACACCACAATCTAATTCTTAGGTCAGATTTAAAAATAAATAAAAGAAAATAATTGCATAGGTTCATGTCTATAAATGATAATAAAATTACATAAAACAGGACTTCATCATGGAAAATTCTGAAACACTTCATCATATAATTATTAAAGTGTACACAGCGATCTCTCTTCAATTCCCTTAAATACTCATAAGTCATATGTACATAGGACACAAATAATTGCATCTGTTGCACTAACATAATAGATGGGTTGACATTGTTGTATTGTCTTAAATAGAATTGAATGTACTATGATGATGTCATAATATTTTTTGTAAGTTGGCTTAGAATGATGATATAACTGTAATTAGCTCTTCCTAACAAAATAAACTTTTATTGCCCTTATCCTTTTAACAAGATTTATCAATCTAGATTTTCCAGCTATGGAAGATAGTACATTAATTTAGTCAGACCACAAAATTCAAAATCACTAACCTACAAATTTTCAAATATGGTCAGCGTCCTATTAAGTTATCCATGATCATATTTGTTCTAACTTGTGTGGCTATCAAGCCTCTCTGTATTGAAAGAAATGAACTAACAAATCTCATGCTCTTTATTGAAAGAAATGAACTAACAAATCTTGTGACGCTAGGCCTTACCATATCTCTTTTTTTTATAAATTTTCTCATTAAAGTTTAGGTCTTGTAATGTGCATTAATAAAAATGGTGAGGGTCTTTGTTCCTTCAAATATTCCTTCAAATTTTGGAATTTTACCCGAAGAAAAAGAGAAAAAAAATATGCACATACAACTTGAAAAACTGCAGCATGGACGCATTTAAAAACTACAAAAACACTTGTAAAATCTGCTAAAAACAGAAATTTTGCAGCATGAACATGTAAAAATATGCTGAAAAAACAACAGCATAAAGCCGTTAAAAACTACTGAAAAACTGTTGCATAGATACATATAAAACCTACTGAAAAAATAGAAAAATGTAGTCTGAGCATGTAAAAATCTGTTAAAAATAGCAACAGAAAACTGTTAAACTTACCAGAAAAAACTGCCGCATAAGTACATTAAAACTAGTGTGTTTGTTGAGCGATGATGACATCTCATTTATCATATGTATAGTAATACTAAAGTCAAAAATACAAGCGGATGTAAACGTACATGATGTTAGATAAACCCAATATGAGATTCTATATGTCTGTTATGTCATAAGTAATTCTCACAATAATAACTATGTAATGGTCCTTAGACTTGAAATCCTCATATTTATATATGAGAGTTAATGTACTTTGATCATATTAAAAGTTACATTTGACTGAGTAATAATGGAGAAGCAACAATTTGGAGGATAAGTCAACTAACTTGAAAAATAGATCTTCACTAAGCTTTCAAGATTCAGCTCTGGACTTGTAAATAATTATATCTTATACCTTCTGCATCTTCTCTAAATTTTCAGCTTCAACAGAGAACTGGTTCTTCTCTCCTTTAAATAATGTTGCAGATAGACACGTCTTTCCAAATTCTGTCTTCAATCTTCAGATCTTCTCATAGAGCATATAGAAAAAAAATTGGAACTCAAAAACAATTATCTCTCCCCTAAGATGAAGAACCTCCCCCAGTACAATAAAGGTGAAAACTCTCCTCCAAAGTATAAGAAAAACTATTTTTCTGTAAAATATCTTAATCTTCTATAATCTATCCCCCTTGGTTGGGAATCGTTAACGTGTAGCCGTCTTATTCCCTGATTTTCTTGAAACTGTTTTTGTGCATAACTTTTGGACTTAAGAACCTACTTCTATGAACTCACCACTGCCATACACTCACCACTTCCATATTTATATAGGCTATGTTTTATGCTTCTTTTTTATATATAGATCGCTTTAATCGGATTTACGGTTTAGGACAAACGACTGTTTAAAGTAACTGAGTTTCGCGAGCGAACCCCTACCCTCGAGTAATAGTTGTAATATTTTATTTCAGGAGTGTTACATAATTGGTTCAGTCTTGATGTGACTAATCAATATTGGTGCACTTGTCATATATATTTAATCATGTGATCTTAACTCAGATTGCCTTATTTCCATCATCCTAGTTTAGAATAGTTATTACCCTCTCTATGTATCGGACTTATAACAAGATGAAATGTTCTAATCTAATGAGATCTGAATAGACAGAAATGTTAAAGGGAAGAGAAGGCATAATCATCTGAGACATCCTTCATGAATACTTATAGAGGTAAGTAAAGGTAAACTTCTTTTATCTTAAGATGATAAGCTCATGAGCCTATCAAACCCTATAGGTTCTAATCCAAGTCATTGAACCAAACACTTCCCAAACAACATCCTTTACTTTGCTCTGATATATTCACCATATTTTGTTCTAATACATATAATTTTTCTTGAGATATCAACTTGGTGGTCAGAGAAATTAACCATTTGATTTTGGAGTTGTGTTGAGAATGAGGGAGATAGTGCCAAGAAGCACCACATAAGGAAGGAGTGGTCAACCCTACAGTTCTATCTCTCACAAAGTAGTGGAGTATCTAAACCTTGAGACATCTGTAAGCCCATCTGTATTCTCTCGAAAGGATATAGATCTGAAAAGGTACATAAACTGTTACTAGGTGCAATCAACCAACAGAATGTTATGTATTGAAATTCGTCTATCAGCGAGGACATATGAATGAGAGTCACTACCCTTTGATCTAAATATTTCCTATGTACATGTGAGATTCACACACTAGGAAGTTTTTAATGAAGCAATTGTTGTTAAACCATATCAAGGTCACTAACAATAACTGGATATTAATCCTTAGATCCTGGCCCTCAAAGTCTTATACTTTGATCTTTGGATTAGTTATGATTCTGTACCTTAGTGGTTCATCGAATCTGATAAGTCTTCACATACTTTAGAAAATATCTTTGATCCCTAATGGCATATCACTGGTCATTGATTATATTCCCAGAATTCAAATATGGCAACTATTTTAACTTTAGTCAAAATTATAACTTGTAAACAAGGACTCAGATATTGAGGGATATTAGGAATTCTACCACTTAAAATATTTCTAATTTCTGCTCTCAGAAGGAACATTTTTGAATCTCTAGACTGAGAGTTTCCATCCTTGAAGGTGAAAGGCAACTTTTCTGTAAAAAGGATTTTCTTGCAGGTACACTTAGGAGGCGTTTGGATGCACGATGGGAATGGGAATCGGGAATGGGAATTGAGGGGATGGGAATGGGGGTTAATGGGAATGGGGAATGAAATGGAAACCCAAGGGGTATGGTGGGTTTGATTTACCCACCAAGAGGGAATGGAGTTCCCATTCCCCGCCACTAAATTGGTAATCCAAACACTATCACTTGGGTTTAAGGTTCTGATTCCCGTTAAACGGGCACATTAACCATCAACCAAACACCCCCTTAGATGTTTGGAGCTCTAAGTGAGTGACACACAGTGAGACTGAGTGAAAAACAATTGAGTATGAGAGTGGAGTGAAATATATTGTGAGATCACTAAACAGAAAACATGCAGTTTCAAGGTGAGGAAAAGGGTTATACTTTATAATTTCTTCACTTGGTTGTGCGGTCCTATTCCCTATTCTGATACATTTTAAAAAATTACTCAACTAAGGGGGAGAGATTATAGAGATATTTTAGAGATTATACTGAAAAATAGTTTTCCATATTATAAGGAGGAGAGTTTTCACCTTTATTGTACTAAGGAAGAGGTTCTTCATATTAGGGAGAGAGATTATTGGTTCTGAGTTCCAAAATATTTTATATATGCTCTATGGGAAGATCTGAAGATTGAAGACAATATTTGGAAAACGTATTTATCTACAACTTTATATAAGGGAGAGAAGAATTAGTTCTCTGCTAAAGCCGAAGGTTTATAGAAAATGCAGAACATATAAGATAGTATTATTTACAAGTCCATAACTAAATGTTGGAAGCTTATGGAAGATCTATTTTTGGAGTTAGTTGATTTATCCTCCAAACTGTTACTTCTCCGTTATTATTTGAGCGTTAGGTGTAAAAGTCAAATTGGGGGAGATTGTTGAGCAAGATTAAAGGTGTATGCATAACTCAACAATGTTGGTTTGGATAACTCATCATAGAATAAAGGACTTGCAAATAATCTATGTTCCACTGAGATCAGTAAAGATTGAAGATTAAGTATCGACACATATGGTTCTTAGAATTGTAGTGAAGAAGTCGTCAACAGAAGTCCGGGTGTAGTTCATTAATATGTTCAAGCAACAGAGGAATAAGATTGAAGATATTCGAAGCAGTTCTTAGGATTAGTATGAAGACATCAAGGAATCTTAGTGAAGTTGGTTATATATGGTAGAAGACTGAACAATATTTTGAAAAGACTATAGTACGAAGAT
This sequence comes from Apium graveolens, assembly GCF_009905375.1. Classification (NCBI taxonomy): domain Eukaryota; kingdom Viridiplantae; phylum Streptophyta; class Magnoliopsida; order Apiales; family Apiaceae; genus Apium; species Apium graveolens. The sequence continues at coordinate 101,933 of NW_027419055.1, forward strand.
ATTAGAGGGAAATTATTCATCTGTGAACCAGACCATTACACTAGGCGTCAGTGATACGTGATGGGAAACCAAGTACTATCATTAGAAGAACTTTAAGTAAGGATTTTTATCTAAATATGAAGGATATATGCTTTATATGAAGGCTCGGAGAGAAGCGGTGAAGATGGAAAAGTTAAAGGGTTAAAGTGCTCTACAAAAACTAAGGGAAAGTGATCACTACCTTATAGTAGGAGTCACCAAAGCTACTCTTTTACCTAGTAGGAGCCACTACCTTATCATATGGCTCAAAAACTAAGTACTTGAAGTTTTATTGACCTAGTATGAGGCACAGGGAACAAATGAGATCAAAAACTAAGTCAGAAGTGCACCTTGTTCACTATAGGCATCACTACCTTCTTCATTGGCCCCTTAGAGGTGCCACCAACTCCAGAAACTAAATAAAGGAGTCCCTATACACCCTCTAGGCACCACTCCTTCCTATGGTACCCTTGTAGGTGCCACCTACAGCTTGTCCACTCAGAAACTAAGTTAAAACTCTATATTGTACCCTGTATGAGCCACCACCCTCTGCTACTTACCTATAGGCACCACATGCATCAAAGGCATTGGACTACTTTAGGTGCCACCAAGTCTTGTACAACACCTAGGAGGCGCCACTTGAATATTTGAGCAAGAAACTAAGTGGTAGTTATCACCACTTGCTCAAGGGAATAGTACAAAGCACATGTTGGACAAAAATGGAAGTTGCTATCATTTTAAATACTTAAATATAATTAATCTATGTATGCTTTCTTCCTCTCCAAGCTAGTACTCTACCTACCAGCCTATATAATTAAAAAGATGTAGGTTAGAATTGTATCTCTCGACGGGTGAATAGTGTGAAGCTCTTGCAAACTATTCTCGGCACACAAAAACATTAATTTGACAAGGAGAGCTCATACCCAATTGATTATTCACCATTAAGGTCTTACACATTTAGATACACTCATCATTTATAGTTTCTTTGATTTTTTTGATTATCATTTGATAAGAGCTGTAGGTTTTTAGAGTGATAGAAAGATTCCATTATTTTGATAGCTTACAAATTTGTATTGGATCTTTCTTTTTGTAACATTGAATATATATTCCAAAGTCTAAGAAAACCTTTGTGGTTTAATTTCTTTATATAAGAATTATTTCATGAAATCTCTTGTATTTTTTATTTTATTTTAAAGTTTCATTTTCCGTTGCATTTTAGTTTTAAAATGAAGAACATATATTCACCCCTCCCCAATATGTACCTAGTGGACCTAACACTGTCTATTTTGTATCCTCTAAAATCAACATCTAAATATCTTATTAGCTTAAAGTCTGAATCACTAGGATACCACAAACCAAGATTCATGGTTCCTTTGAGATATTTGGAAATTCTTTTTACAGCTATCAGATGTAGTTTTCTTGGATTAGCTTGGAACTTTCCACATAGACAGGTAGCATACATGATATCAGGCCTATTTACAATCAAAAATATGAGTGAGCCAAACTTAGCTCTATAGTTAATTATATCAACTGATGAACTAGTATTTAAATCTAACTTGATTGTAGTGGCCATGAGAGTTGTAGTAGTTGAGCTGTCTTGCATTCCAAACCTTTTCGGCAAATTTTTTATATATTTAGATTGACTAATGAAGATCCCTTCTTCACTTTTCTTGACTTGTAACCCCAGAAAATAACTCAATTCTCCCATCATACTCATCTAATATCTAGACTGCATCAGCTTAGCAAACCTCTCAGATAATTTATCATTAGTAGAGCCAAAAATGATTTCATCAACATATATCTGAACTAATAACAAGTCCTTGCCACTGTCCAGTAAAAACTGTGCAAGTGTTTTATACTAGGCTCTTGAAGTTTGCTTTAGTTCATAGAGTGTTTAATCCAATCTGTAGACATGATTTGGATATTTTAGACTAATTAATATTGAATGTTGTTCAACATAAACTTTTTCGTCAATTTCACCATTGAGAAATGCACTTTTTACATCTATTTGGAACACTTTAAACTTCATGTGAGCAGCATATGCCAAAAAGATTCTTATGGGCTCTAGTCTTGTACCAGGAGCAAAAGGCTCATCATAGTCAATTCCTTCTTATTGAGAGTTCCCTTTGTAAATAGCCTTGCTTTATATCTTGTAATGATACACTCACTATTAGTTTTGTTTCCGAACACCCATTTAGTATTAACCACTTATATGTTATTTGGCCTTGGCATTAGAGTCCATACTTTGTTCCTTTCAAATTCATTGAGCTCATCTTGCATTGTTAGGACCCAGTCAACATCTAGAAGAGCTTCATCCACTTTTTTTGGTTCATTTTGAGATAGAAAAGAATGATAGAGACATTCATTTTGTGTGGCTTTCCTTGTCTTCACACCACTATCAGGATTTCCAATGATTAAGTCATGAGTGTGTGACTTAGTCAATTTTCTTGCAGAAGAAAGTTGGCTTCTTAAAGAAGATCATCCCCCATGATCCATGAAGTCTCTATTACCATCTTGGTGTGTATCATTGTTATTTCTTAAACTCCTCCTAAATCAGTGTTTTTGGAATTATCAGGATTTATCTCATCAGTATTTGAGAAATTAGAGTCTGATAAAGTGTCTCATGATGTGTCTTCGCCTGTATCACTTGAACTTGACTCCTAATATTGGTCATGTTGATCCTCCTCAACATGTGATTCAGTATTTGTGGAGTTACCACTGGTACAAGTGGTTCATCGGAGTTTAGTGTGATATCGGGATTTTCAGTATAAATGTGTATTAATGTTTGAGATTATATCAGGATTTAACTATTCAGCATATGGTACTTTATTTTCAAATCTCAGTTGTTCATGATCATCTACATCTTTTAGACCTATGATCTTCTTATCATCAAAAGATATATGAATATATTCTATGACTACTCTTGTTCACAGATTATAAACTCTGAAGACTTTTGTTGATAGTGGATATCCAACAAAAATACATTCATCATCTTTTAGGTCAAACTTTGTAAGTTGTTCAGGATGAGTTTTGAGAACAAAGCATTTCCAACCAAAAGTATGAAAGTACTTAAAATTTTGCTTCTTTCCCTTTACCATCTCAAATGGTGTATTTCCCTTCTTTTTTGTCATAGTAACATTCTGTGTAAAGCATGCAATTTGCACAGCCTTAGCCCAAACATAGGTTGGTAATTTTGCTTTCCTCAAGCATGGTCCTTGCGGCTTCTATAAGAGTTATGTTCTTCATTTCTACAACTCCATTTTGTTGTGGAGTTCAAGGGGAAGAATTTTTTTTTAATTTCCTTTTGTTTACAGAATTCTTCCATAGTGTTGTTCTTGAATTCAGTTCCATTATCACTTCAAATTATTTTCATAATATGTGTTGATACTTTTTCTAGTTGCTTTATATGAACAAGAAGAATGGATTGTGTCTTATCCTTTGTGTGCAGAAAAAAACCTATGTGTATCTGGTGTACTCATCAACAATGACAAGTGCACACCTCTTCTTGGCTATATAAATTACATTAACTAGACTAGAAAAATCAATATATAATAAGTGAAATGGTTCAAGAATTGAGAATTTAGTCTTACTCTTAACTGATGATTTCCTTAGCTTGGTCTTCTTGCATGAATCACACAGTCCATCAGAAATAAAACTGAATTGGGCAATCCTCTTACAAGATCTTTCTTCACAGGTTCATTAATATTGTTGAAGTTCAGTTCAGAATGTCTTCTATTCCAATTTCAGTTGCCTTCCACAGTTTCTCTACATAACAAACAAATTATAGACCCATCACTATTTGTGGAAACCCTGGTTTCATATAAGTTACCATGTTTGTTACCAATTATTGCAACATTGCCACTTTAATTGCTGATAATTTCAAAATGCTCATCATTAAAATTCACATGATAACATTGCCACTTAAACTCTAGTGGTAGGGCTTTATTTCCAGTCATATGCCTTGAGCATCCACTGACTAGAGTATTTTCCTGTTACCCTATAATTAGATAAACCATTAGTTAGAATTTTGAAGGACCCGACCTTTTTTGGATCCTTTGACCATATTAAATTAATTAACATTTGTAGCAGAAGTCTTCATATTACAGTTTATTTTAACATTCTTAATATAAGGAGATACAAATACAAAAATAATTTTAATTTTATCCAAGGAGGATTTCAGTTTATAACTATCAGATTTTAAATTTGGCTTAAATGCTGATTTTGAACTCGTCTAACTTACTAATTTCAGTCCATCAGTATTTAAGTCAAACTTAACAGGTTTTAACTTAGTCTTCTTCTTTTTAACATGTTTATACTAGTTTAAGATTCGCATACCCGCTTTCTTTAACATCTTCACTACTAGGTTTATCTAGATTACCTAATTCTGACCCCCAATAGCCACTTTAAATTATTCTATAAGTTTTTTTTCCTGAATTAGTCCAGAGTTTGATTATTTCCCTTTCTTTAACTAACTCATTCTCAAGATAAGCATGTTTTTCTAACAATTTATCTTTAACATAAACAACATCATCTCTTTATTTTTGAATTTCTAGCATGAAAATTAACTCAGCTTCTAGGAAATCATCTCTTTTCTTTAAGTCTGAATTCTCAATTCTGATCCTAGCACTTTCAAGGGTTTGTTCCCTATAACTAACATGCAAGCTTTTAAGAAATAATCTTAACTCATGGATATCATCAGTATCAAAAGATAGAGTTGTTTGAGGTATATTGGTCTCGAAAGCCTTAGATTCACTTTCAGCATTTTTCTATGAGAGCATAGTTAACACCCTCATCAAATTCTGAAGCATCATCCTAGTTCTTCTTCTTTGTGATCAAGGCTTGCTTCGTTTAGCTTTTAGCTTTCTGCATTCAACTGCAAAATTTCCAACTCCATCACAGTTGTAACACTTGATCTTGGAGTCAACTTTTCCAGATTTGGGCTCTTAATCATCAGATTTTATGTAGTTCTTCTTATCAGTGTTTGAAGCACTAGAGCCTTTCCTGGAAAACCTCTTTCCTTTCTTGAAGTCCTTATAAGCCATCCTCTTAAAGATTTTAACCATTAAAGCAGCCATCTGCAAGATCTTCATATCATCACAATGATCACTTTAAGAGTCGGTAGAGATATCAGAGTTCGATTCATCATCAGTATATATTTGATGACTCGGTATCAAACTTTGCAATCATAGCATTTCCTCTTGAATGACTATTTCTTAAAAACCTTTCCCTTAGATCTTGACCCCTTTCTTTTTCTCTTTTGCTCCATCTCCTGTTCATGAATTTTTAGCATTCCATAGACCTCATCCAGGGGTGTATATTCAAGATCATAGTTGTCTCTTATGGACTTGACCTTCAAGTCCCACTTTTTGGGGAGTGCAAGAAAAAACTTCTTATTTGAGTCTTCTGCATCATACTCTTTGTCTACAAGTGACATATCATTCAATAATTTCTGAAACCTCTCATAGATCTCAGTTAGTAGCTCATCATCTTTTGAGTAAAAATGCTCATACTCTTGTGTGAGTATAGTTTTCCTATTTTTCTTCATAGCAATTGAGCCTTGATACTTAACCTCCAAGGTATCCCATATCTCCTTGGTAGTTTTACATCCAATGAGTCTATTGGATATAACACTATCCAAACTGCTATGCAAGAGATGTCTGTCCTTGGCATCTTTCATGATCGATGCTAGATCTTCAGCAGTGTAGTCCTTCTCTTCTTTATCAACCATCTTTTTAGGCTCACCCGCAACAGAAACATTCAGTTTCTCAGGCTTGTAAGGACCATCATAAATCCTTATCAGATATTCAAGATATGTAGCTTGTGGACACATAGCCATCTTTACTTTACCAATAGGATGTAAATTCACTTTCAGAATGGGAACTCTGATGGTTTTATATATGCTCATATTGTTATTGATTTGATTTGTGACTAGTGCTGGTTGTGTTTGTTAGGTTTCTTTTCTACCATGTTTTATTGTTTTATTGGATCTTAATCGGTTTTTGTATCAACAACAAGTTCTGATACCAATTATTAGGCCTTTCAGTATACTATAGTGGGGGTGAATATAGTGTATAACAATCAAATTGAAATTAAATCTCAAAGATGAAGAACAATCTTTATATTAATGAATAAAAATTGTTTATAAAACTCTCTCAAAGGATGAACAGATATTTTCGAGAGCTGCTTGGTTGCACGAATGATATATCAATATTCGACACATATAATGTTAACCTTATCTATGCTTATATACTGTACAGTTACACAATCAATATAGTTATTAAGATATACATGAATAAGGAAACCTAATACATATTCAACTGTTGATTGCTACAAATGTGACGCACTCAATCTCGGGGTTAGGAAATGAGGACTCACACACCTTTAACCTAATAATTAAATAAGCATAAACCCTGATTAACTACTAACAGGATCAACAGGATAAATATGAGACAAGATTACAACTACCAATCATAAAATATAACTTACAACCCCAAAATATTATTAAATAAACAATATCAATTCCGGCTGGGAACCGACAGATAACCCATTGTATCTTTAAATATTTCCTTCTAGGCGCGAGCTCACTCAAAAATACCACTACCTGCTCTGGCAACCGGAAGCCCTCAACACGATAGGGACCACCAGGTACGCTCTTACGAGCAGTGCGCCTAAGCCTGGACCATCTTCTTGCTTAACTGCCATGGTTAGATTAAAACAAAACATATGAGTATAAAACTCAGCGAGTACCTGTAAAGCAGTTCTACGATATCAAATTACAATATACTTTACCAAACTCAGGGCATTCTACTTTATTTGTTCTAGGTGGCAGATTTCCAGCTTTTGGGTTAAGGAAAGGGTTTGAAGGAACAATACGGAGCTTTTAAGGAACAAGGCTCAACGTAGGATGAAGCCAACATTCATCACAAATCATTAAAGGATCAGGATAGATCTTTCAAAAGAGGAAAGCAACACTATTTCATTATACGGAATCAATCATATGATCAATAGATTTAAGAATCAGGGTTCTCGAGCTTTAAGCTTCACATTAACATAATCAACTCTTTTCAAAACAATATAAACCATTAAATTTTCAAGAATCAATTTACTGAACAGAAAGTTTCAGTTCACTTTTAAATAATCATTTAGAACCCTTGATTGGATCACTTTATCTTTCCATTTCATTATAATACGGGTGATCAGCCCGTACCGACCTCCATCCGGTCTTTAAGGTTCCAGTCGGCATAATTTCAGCCTTAATTTGGACTGGCCCCGCTAGACTCTTACCATGACTGGACTAGTCCCACTAGCCTCTTACGTCCCAATCCAATCCATCAGGAATTCATTTGGAAAACCTTGAGTTGGAAAAAAAACAAATAGGTTTTCAAAAATCCATTTTTATCATTACCAAGAATATGAAATCATTCAGACTCTCTCGAGTCGAAACTCATTCTTAAGTCAGATTTTAAGAAAAACATGTTCAGGGAGTGATTCAAGGATAAACAAGGAACAATTCTTAAGAATTCTGAATCAAGGATAACAAGGCCTTTAAGTTAAAAGGATCAACATCTGTCTAGGGATCAATAGGGTGATCAGGAAATAAAGTATCATTAAACAGGGTTCACAAGGATAATCATAGGGTTCAATACGATTCATGGCTTAATAAATAACTTGAACAAAAAAGGACAGATTATCAAAGGGTTGAATCAGTAAGCTTGTCAATAACAGTTTATCAAGATCAAAGACAAGGTATCTCAAATCAATATCAGGGTTTCACAAGTTAAACAGTTCAATACTCTACATGGTATGAACAACATTCTCTTTATAATCATTCACACAAGTAATCAGAGTTACTTGCCTAAATTTGCTTTCCTGAAGATTGAACTACTGCCACCTAGTATATCCTTTCCTTTCCTAGCCTGAATGCCCTCACACTCCGAATCTACAATAAAACCAAAACCTTAATCAGTTTCTCAACTCTCGTTCCCAGAACGATCACTCAATACGATAACTCGATTATATCCTGACTCGGGTATATGAATATAGCTTATACACATAAGCACATAGCACATTCTTTACTCATAGCCTTATATCACTTTGCATATGCTCGCTAATCTTGACTATTTTCCCAGATCAAATATTTATAACTCGTACAAACACACAATGACATGCACGACTATTACTTATAGCTTTTAACCTTAATTAACTCAATTCCCTTTTCTTTATCCATAATTCGAACCAAAAACATAATCCAACATGCAAAATTTAAAGATTTTCACACATAAACACTTAATCATTCTATCATCTACCAAAAATCATATTTTTGACTTTAAATTTCTTTGGCCTATTCGGCCTTAACCACAAACATAATCAAACCAAAACATGCATCAACAACTCCTCTTTTAAGTCAACATGCATACTTATTACTTTCTAGTTAAACCTTAATCATACCAAAAATCAAGTCACAAAAATCAATTTCTTTTTTTTTATTAACGCAAGGTCGAACCATAACCTTCACCATGCATTCCCAAATTTCGCATCTAAACAAATGTACAAGTCCAATTATCATAGAATCTTAGTTAGCATACTTAATTCACAAAAGAACTTAGCCCTTTTTGATACATGCAAACATTAAGAAATTTTATCACCCAATCTTTACTAATTTCCAAGAATAAACATTAACGAGTCATGATCATTACTAAAAATCATTTTTGATCTTTTAAAACCAAGATCCCATTCGGGTTTTTCAAAAAAAACAACACATGAAAATGATCTTCTTAATCCTTAATTCACAAATCAACCCATAATCATATATCAAATCAATAACTCATTCATTTTAGAAAACACACATGTAAACTCAACTTCTAAACTTTTGCATCTTTAATCCTACTAATCTCTTAACATCAAACTAAGTTATCATTACAGCCAACAAGAATCAATCTATCAACTTATAATCCACAAAATCATTTGGCCTTTTTATCAAAATACCATATGCAAACACAAATATTTGATTTAAAGATTCTAGAGCTCAGTTTTTAACATCATGGCTCACCACCGGTTCACCGAAGTTCATCACCGGTGGCGGTGGCATCTCGGTGGTACCCCCATTCGGGGGTTTCCAACCATCAACCACCCATTTTCACAAGTAAAGCACACATGCAAACACATATCCTCATTCAAAACACAACCCTTTTGTTTCATGAAAACCGAACTCAAAAACCACCAAACCCAACTTTGATTTTTCTCAAGAACTTGAAAAATAGCTACATGCATGGATGAATACAAGTAGATATCTCTATTTCTCACACAATCATGGTTCTCTACCCGAAAATGAATGAAGAACAAGTGAGAGAGAGTGAAGAGAGAGTGTACCGAGAGAGAAAATCCGAGAGAGAGAGAGAGAGAGAGAGAGGAGAAATGAGAGAAAAGAGAGAAAGAAGGGAGGGCTCGAAATAAAAAGAAATAAGAAGGAGGTGGGGTGGGGTGGGGTGGTTTTATATTACCAAGGGAGGGTAATATAGTAATTAGGTTATTCTATGTTTTGATTCCCTTTTTATTCTTAAAAGAAAATAGAGTTGATCTGCAAATACTTCTCTCGGAAAGATGAATTTGTTTTGAATAAAAATCTTTACCACGTAGATCTCAAAATTAGCTTTCCAACCATTACTCATAATAGATTTTCGAGCGAACGGTTGATTTTATATGATTTTTACAAGCTTGTGCTAGTAATAAAACTTTTCCATATAAAAGTCAATTTAAAATGCAACGATCACCAAATAAATCCGTCCATCATTTTTAGAAAGTCTACAGGATTATTACGAAGATAACAAAATAATTCCCATATTTTTATCTTACTTAGATAATTTTATAAAAATGCGCGAAGGTTAAATAAACCTTTATTCAAATCACATAATTCCATTAAATTCATAAAAATGTCAAAGAGCACATAGTCATGCACATAGACAAGCAATCACACATATACAATCACATAACGACTCAGGTCTGATCACAGAATTTATTCTTCTTTAATCTTTATCCTTTTTCTACGCGTACTGGGTCACGTTCAGCCTGACGGCCCGACGCTCAGCGTTTCAATTACGCTTCTCATTATCATTATTGATCGACACGTCACTTAGGACGATACACTTTATTTTCACATTCATTTCATTCAATCACACATAATTCACATTTTATATTATTTAACTCCTTATTGGGATGGGTTCCGTTCTACCTGACGGCTCGACGACACAGCTTAACTCCTAAGCTGACTCTTTAAATTGGAACATTTTTATTTACGCTCCTATATACTAATATGCAGAAAAGACAATTAATGAGCACTTAGTCACATAATTATAATCACGTCACATAAAGCATACTTTATTCACTTAATTACGTCAGAAAATTCTCAGTCGTCATAATAAATAAGTAAAGTCTTACACTAACATATCTCTCCAAAAATATAGCTCATGATATGTTTAACATGTTTAATTAGGTGTAAATTAGTTATTAAATAATTTATTTATAGCATTTTATGTAAATAATCAACACATAGACATTTGTTTTTTAACTAAAATCGATGTCTAATCGATTATAGACATCGGGTATTCACCGATGTCTAGAATAGACATCACCGACATCAACATCGGTTGGGAAATAGCATAGACATCGTCCAAAAAGTGATGCCTATGGACTTTTTTCTTGTAGTGACATCTTGATGAACTTGAAGTTAAAAATGTTATGCTCAGTGCCATCATTTGTAAATATGGTATTTCATATCCTGTAATTAGTCCAGCAAGCAATTAACAAAATTTCAAAAAAATACTGTAAAGGTACATTTTCTCATTAAAGCATACGTCTTGTGATCTGCATAAATAAAAATGGTGAGTGCATTTGTTCCTTCAATTATTCCTTAAAATTTTGAGTTCTACCCGAAGAATAAGAGAAAAAAATATTTGTTCATGTAATATCTATAATATCTGCTAAAAATAAATATTTAGAGCATCTACATGTAAAAATATGCTGAAAACAGCAAGAGAAAGCTGTTAAAATCTACGAAAAATTATTGCATAAATACATTTAAACCCTGCTAAAATAACAAAAAATTCCAGCATAAACATGTAAAAATCTGCTAAAAATAGTAGCAGAAAACAGTTAAAATCTACTAAAAACTGTTGTATAAATACATTTAAAATCTGCTGAAAAATCTAAAAAACTGCAGCAAAAACATGTACAAAACTGTTTAAAAATTGTACCAGAAACTGTTTAATAGTGTACGCAAAAAATGTAAAAAACTAATATATGTCATAACCTGAAACAATTTAAAATGTTGGCAGCAAAATTTGCTCATAAAACATGTAATAGTCTAAAAGTATAGTGATAAATACATACTCGTTCGAAAATAAGATTCAAAGTATGAGTTTTATAAGATATCCAAAATATGATAGGTTTTTTTTTGCCTTTATTAGTTTGGCAGTAGACATGTTATTTGTATCGTTATGTTATTTATATCGTTGTGTGTAACTACTTGAATAGTGGTTTTTGCTCCAATTTCATTGATAGACTTATCCACATATTCAAATATATATCTTCATGTGTGTAATTAACTTGAACTTTCAATAGATAATATAAAGCTAGTGCAAAGTTTACAATTCACACTTCATGTTCATATTATTTCATAAGGCCTTCCTTAACTGATATTTACTAGGTGACATGTATTGCGGGCCAAATCTACAAACACCCTCTACAAATTTAGGAAATCCATAATTATTAGTGGTATTAAATGGTACACCAGATTTCTACACCCAACGAGCTAAGTACACCGGTTCTTTCCTTGAACATTGCATCACTAATATTATGTTGTCTCTTCACTTTATGCAATGCAATAGTCGAATCTTTAGACCCTATTAGTCTTGAATATTCATCCAAAGGTCCGATTCATCCAAAGGTCCGAGTAAATATGGTTTTTTACAATAGCTTCCACATCAATTATCTCTACATCATATCCTATGACTTCATCTCTGAATTCTTGAATATGCTTCTTTATATTCCCTTTTTTTCTTTTGGTCACATCTAAAGTTGTCTTGTATATATCCGTCCAAAAGTATATTTTCATTGCAAGATTCCATATTTTCTCTAATACCAGCAATATGTTGTTTCAATAGATTAATACCTTTATAAAATTCACTACCACAAAAATTACACCTTCCTTTATTTGTTTTATCACCGACCATTGTTCCAGATACCCCGACAACATCAATAACATTGCCACTAGAATTTGTTGCATCTATAGTTTTTATAGACACTGAATTTATTGCTACGGGTGAACTAACATTTGTAAGTGTTTCCATTATATATAGTATATCACAAACAAAAAAAATAGAATAAGAGCAATAAATAACACATATAACAAAAACCTAAATCATATATTAAAAGGTCCAATACAAATACAGTCATAAACATCAAAATTCAAAGTTACAAATGCAACACTAGTACCAACTAAGGAATTCATAAGTAGTTAATATACATTACGAGGAGATATTAAATTATATATTTTCAAATTCCAATTAAAATATTGAATCTTTGATTTGGTGAGGGCTTCAATCATGAATCAAGATATTAAATATTTGATTTTTAATTTTTAAAAAAAGAGATTAAAGAAGAAAATAACTGAGTAAAGTAAAGAGTGTATAGATTACAGAAGAAGCACTGATTAACATTTCTAGCGTTCAACCAGAGTAAGAGTCTTGACTCAAATTACTCGGAGTCGAACTGAGTTTTGATCGAGTTTTAGTATAATCAATTTTCTACCCGAGTCACTAGGCCGAGTTGATAATTTTTACAACACTGTTTTTTATATATTTTATTGCACTTCAGTTAACATATATATAAGAACACCATATATTATCAATAGAAATGCAAATGCTACCATTATTATAAATTTCGGCGAGGTCACTTTGTCTATATTTTTAATAGAAGTGCAAATGATACCAATAGTATAACTTCGTATATTCGATAGCTTTTATTCTTGATAAAATAAATACCTTACATCTCAATCTAATTCTTAGGTCAGATTTAAAAAATAATAATAATAATACTTTGGTCATGTCTATAAACTATAACAGAATTATATAAAATAAGATTCCTTCATTGAACATTACTGAACACTTCATCGTATATTTATGAAACTACACACAAAGATATCTCTTTAATTCTCTTATGTACTCACCAAGTCATATGTAAAGAGTACATAAATGTTGTTATTGTACTATCTTGAATATATAGAAATGAATTTACTAAGAGGATGCCATTTTTTTAAGTTAGCTATAGGATGATAATATAACTTTATTTTCCCTTATCCTTTTAAAGAGATTTATCAATCTTGATTTTTCGCTATGGATGATTGTACATTAATTTGGTCGGGCCAAAAAATTCAAAAGTCACTTAACTATAAATTTTGAAATATGGTCAAGTGTACTAATCAGTTATCCATTATCATAATTGTTCTAGCTTGTGTGGCTATCAAGACTCTCACATTGAAAATTAAGTATTTTTCTCCTCCAAAGACAATTCTAGAAATCATGAACCTAATAATGATACCATAAAATATTTCATATATATTACTCTATTATTTTTCCTCTTATAGATTACTATATTTGTTTTGTCTTTTGTGTCTAGTAAATTTATATAATTGCATGAAGACTACTATAATGATCTTTAGATACTTAATATCCCTAAACCTATATACGGGTTCTACAAATCTCTGTAACACCCCCTTCTTTAAAATAAAAAAAAAGTATTACTTATAATCCATAAACCTGCAAACATATAAATAATATATTTCTAAATAATAATTAAACACTCTAAAAATATTTAAAATAATATTAAATCTTCAAATTTTCTAAACCAATAATATAAATGGTGAAATCTCTAAATAAATAATTAAGTCTAGATAATTATGAAGTCCAAAATTCTAATCAATGAAATGGGGTAGCTCTTAATCACACATTCCTAAATCCCCCTAAGCAGCCGTCCGAAAAAATTTACTGTTTGAGTCGAACGCCTTGTACGGATTTGGAACACTATTTGTAAAACGGAAAATTTAAAATGAATATTTAATAGTTTATAATAAAATAATAATATTAAAATAAAGTATCGATAAAATAACGAGGGGCTAGGATATTTCATAACGAGATCAGAAAAGATATAAATACACACACATCATAGGCTACCTAATGCGTGCGAACAAAATGGATGACGTGTATGGCATATACAACGTCACCGTAAATGTAACACCCCGGTCCCACATCGAGGAGATTTGGGACTTCTGTTCAGTTTTTAAAGCAAAGTACTACTACTATGTGCACCAACAAATCATGATCTTTTGGGGGCCTGTGGTGGGCTAGTCGTTACCCAAGTTGGCTGCACTCGAGACAGTATGCTTCGGTTTATTTCGGACTCGGAATCGGGACTCGAAAAATGCTCGGGACTTGACCCGGGTTGTCACAGTAAATTAAATCAAAAATCAAATTTTGGGTGCACCCACGTATCCTGAACAATTATTAAATGGCCAAATGTTCCTCCCAAGAGCTAACAGAAAAATACTCCGTGACAAATCACACTGTCACGGAAGTGTCATGTCAATGACATGCTCTAGCAGCTAATTAACTCGGTATACCCTATATGGTCCAAATAAAATAATTTTGCAAACTTTAAGAATCGCTTGATTCAGATATTCTAGACAGATATGTAGAACGATTAATTTTTAGAATCACTAAAATAAATATTGGAATATTCCAAAACAGAATTGAAATATTGAGGAATGAAATTAAAATAAAAACTCTAGTATTTTGAAGCATGGTATCTAGTTAATGCATATAATTGCATCAAGACTACTATAATGATATTTAGATACTTAATATCCCAAACCCTTTTAGAGCATAATAATCACATCAGCTCTTCTAACCATTTTAGTATTATTACACATTGGTGACACATTGGTGACTGATAAAAAAATAACATTTTACATGTATAATATTAATGATAATATATGATATACACGTATGTTGAACTAAAGCCTCTAGCTTTTATCTTTTTAAGGTAAGTTGGTAGGTTCTTCCCTTGTTGGGCATGGATAACAATTTTTGAATTGTTTGAAAAAAATAACTAGCGAATACTTTGACAAAAGATTAAAGTATCATAATTAGTAAAAATATTGAATATTCAAATTAAATTTCAAAATTTAAAAATTAAAATTCAAGTGTATTAATCAGGATTTTGATAATTTCCTAAAATCTTATATTGTGTAGTGAATTAAGATTTCAACAACCATTAATATGGAAAATATCTAAATAATAATAAATTGTACAATATAAGATTCTTTAAATTTATAGAAATTTAAGTGATCTTCATAAATATGTGATTTTATTCTTTGAATTTATATAGATAGAATTTAAGTATGATCTTATATATACTGGAATTAAAAAATTTAGAAACACACACATTAGGACCACCACTCAAACCCTAATTTTGTTTATTGAGAGACACTACCTCTCTTTGAAGCACACAAGTAACCTCAAAAGAAAATGGCTATTTTTCACTTGCTACCTGTTTGTCTTTTGAGTGCTATCATTAGTGGTCTCGATTTCAATAGTATGATAAATGTTATTGAAATCCTGCAAACTGAAATGTGCCCTCAAACATTTTTATTGGTCCTCCATGAAGTAGATTTCTCCTGTTTCTTTGATTTAGTCAATTGGGATGATAGGTTTTTAACTCTGATGACTCACCTGAATATTATGGGTGTCCCAGATGGAGTGTTTTACATCGTAAGCAGACAACTATGGATCCAAGAAGTTCCTTTCAATGAGGGTTTTCCCATTATTCAACAGACGGGGAACTTAGGACACGGCATGTCACAGTTATTTAACCCTTTGTTTCAATTGGCATATGGTGTTGGAAACCTAGAAGAAGCTTACGTTCATCTTATGTCGTTACTTGGTTCTCAGATTTTCTTATCAAAGTTGGAGTTTCTTTTGCATTCATTAAAATTGGTTAAATTTTCTGTAACCAATATTCTACACATCAATGGTAGGCCTCTCTATAGGAGACACAATTACATGTGTGTTGGGCACCATGTTTGTGTTAGTCAAAATGTGTCTCTCAGTGAAATCAAATACATTCAGTGTAAGGAATGTAAATTGTCCACGGTCCTTTTTTATTTCTTGAACATGTAATCAAAAAGTTATCAAATTCCTAAATTATAAATATTTATTGATACTTTCTTAGCTGTGTAATGCACGGATTCTTCATTCTAAAATTTTTAATTTCATATCTCATATTAAGCTTATGGTTATAATAGATAAAAATTATGTAAAAATAATAAATAGTTCGTATTCTAACTATTGCAATAATTTATCACTTTTATTGTGATGATATAATTTAAATATTTAGCCTTACCAAAGAGAAGATTATTTTCATAACTAGAAGATGTAATTTGTACATTTTGTTTTTAATAATACAAAAATATCTACATATGAATTGGATATATTTTAAATAAAAATACTCAAGGTATTAATGTTTATACTTTAAATCATTGATGATTTTATATCGAATTGGCAATTTAAAAAAATGAAACACTAAATTACATGTACATAGTCACATTTGACATTTTGCAAAAAATAAAATTATTTTTAGACAAAAATGAGATTCCTTATTCAGGTCAAATCACTTTTTGGTTTCATATTTTAAAATTTTAAAACCCTACACCAATTAAATCAGAAAAGTCTCAAATTTATTGAAATAATATCATATTATATATCACTACAAATTCAAACTCATGATGTCTTCTCTATGGACATTTTTGGTTATTTGAGAGGTTCAAGTTCACGAATCTAGTCTGTCATTTCCTAGTCATGTCATATGACAATCCAAGCATCAATGAATTGAGTGGGCGGTGGAATGAGTTCCACATCTAGGGAAGAGGGGAGAAGGGTGTGGTATTTGATAAACAGATGGAACTACATGACTAAGTAGATCCGCGATCGTGTTTGGTTGGCAGGCTTATTTTTCAAAGGCTCACGGATTCTGAAGTTGTAACGAACGTGATGGGAGCACTCTGGCGGCCCAGAAATGTTATGGTTCATAGGGAAGTGGACGTTAACTGGTATATTGATATTTATTTCAATTCTACTGTCAATTAAACATTCAGAGAACTATCGAATGATCTCCATTAACATCAAGCTTGAAGTTGCATTAATATCAATAGTCTCCATCGACGTTTGACAACATCCATTTAATTAATGAGAGACTCCAACAAGATAAGAATATCGCGACTTTAACATTGAATACTACAGAAATATGGGTACAAGTCTACGATTTAAAGTTGGGGTTATGTTTGAGAAGGCGTTTGAAGTTGCAAATATTTAGAGTAAATAAAATACAACTTGAAGAATCTTCTGAGATTTGGATAGAATCCGTTCAATCCTTACTAAAATCTCTCATCAAGCTTCGCTATCTATTGTATACACAAAATATGATAAAACCCTCATAGTTATGTATATATCTAAATGGGCTATCATAAGTGATTTATAAGGTGTATGCAAGTGTTACAAGCCCAACTAAAAGCGGTCAAAATTATGTTTCCATTCAGATTTCAAGTCCTTGAGATATGGATAAAGGCCTTGAGTTTCCCCTTGTGAAAGCCGTAAGATGTTAAGTAAAAGTCTTGTGACGCACATTCTTTGTGTAAAGGTCTTGAGATTATAGCCAAGACCTTTAGTTTTCTAAGTGAAACTTAAAAATATCTTTATTTTCTCTACATCAAAGTAGTCTTTCTTTATTGTTTATGTTCACTAGTAGTTAAACACCACAATCATCAACATCTCCAATTAAGTATTCATTTACCACTAATTGAAACATGTATAGAAGTAGTAACCTCTCATGTGTACACTTAATATGAATTCGGAATTATTAGCGAATTTTTCTATACTTTGGTGCCTTCTCATCACAAACTTCTTGCTATTTTGATTTTTATAGCTAATGATTTATACTCTCCAATGTACCAAGTAGCAAGCACGACCCAAAATAAAATGGACTACTTTCATGACCAACTCTTAACTATTTTCATTTCTCAAAGTACGTTTCATTTTCCATCGACTAACATAATACTCTTGGAAGAAGTTTGTATAATCATCGAACTCTGTAAGAAGTTATTGCAGTTACAATCGTATATCTCCTTTGTGGAAGAAAAAAATTTGACATGTATCTCACTCAGTAATAGTTTGTCTTTAGCAAATATGTTCAAATTCATTACTCTTTAACATGTAAAATTAAGACATGGCAATGTAATTTGA
Source organism: Apium graveolens (assembly GCF_009905375.1). Taxonomy (NCBI): domain Eukaryota; kingdom Viridiplantae; phylum Streptophyta; class Magnoliopsida; order Apiales; family Apiaceae; genus Apium; species Apium graveolens. The sequence goes on from NW_027419055.1 coordinate 120,298, forward strand.
AACCTAATTTTTGTTAATCATTATCTACCGAATAAAATTCCTTGGATGTCCTATTCCATTATTTATTTCAAGAAGAAGCAAATAAAATTCCTTTTCTTCATCTTTTATCCAAAATTATATTGTTATAAATTAACTGTCTATGTAGATACTTGTGATCATTATTATTTATAGTACAAATACAATATACCTTACTACGGTTAAATTAACAAAAGCTCTTTAATATTTTTTATCAAGATTGTAAAAAGCGGAACTCGGGACAATTCGGAATGAGTACTCGGGTTGCAACTCGTATATGATTTTTGAAATTATTTTTTATATATTAAATATATTTCCTTTAAATTTTATTATAAATGTGCTAAAAGTTGAAATTTATGTAAAAAATATCATTTTTTGTTATATTACTAGCCATATTAAAGTTAAATAAATCATTTGCTTGATAATTTTCTATAGTTTAATCAAAAATAAGTTCTAACATTTGGTAATATTTTTTTAATCTGTAATCACTGTTCATTGACCAGTGATCATACATTACAAAAAAAGAAGAAAATGTTGACCAGTGACCACTGGTGCTTCCATACTTCCAATTTACCATTCATCAAATTAATATTCTCTTCTTCAATGAAAACATCATCATCGTCTTTAGCTATAGACTCAAAATCTTCTTTATGCAATTATCTAATGTCCTTTTACTACCCGTGGCACTAAACTATCATCTTCTAATGTTATTGTTAAATCATCATAGCTCTTCATCATCCTCGCCTTTCAAAATCCATCCTTGAGGTTTACTTGATTTCTTATTTGCAAGTTTTGTATGAAATTGTACGTAGGCCATATTATTCAATCTCTGAGCATCCAATCTATTCCCTTTTTTATATGGCCCTACAAAAAAGATCAAGTGTAATATTATAAGAGTATAAAATATACAACATTAATGATCAATAATGATTATTGCACAAGTAAAACTTATATAAATGATTACTTACCCCTTTAAAAAAGGGCTCCAATTTCTTTCACACACTACAAGAATAATGTCAATAGACATCACACATTAGACATCGGTTAACTTTGCCACTGATGTTAAAAGAGTATTGACATCACCCCGTGTTTTTGTGATGTCTTTGTTCTTTGTAGACATGGGTTATAATTAAACCGATGTCTAAAATTCACCAAAAAAAATAATTTCGCGCCCACCTTTTCTTTCCCCCCTTAGTCAAATTTTCATTCAGTTTTAATTTTAAATTCCCCCATAATCCCAAAATTCTCCCCCCTTAACCAAATTTTGGTTCCCCCAAATCAATCTTCAGACACAAAATCAAGCCTCTCTCTCTCGAACCTCTCTCTCTCGATCGAACCTCTCTCCCCTCACAATCCCTCTGAACTCCGGACATCATCTCACCATCACAATCTCTCGAACCTCTCTCTCTCGAACCTCTCTCTCTAAACCTCTCTTCGCTCTCAATCTATCCGTTAAGCCTCTTTTAGTTAACCTCTCTACTTCGGTAAGTGTTGTATCTATTTGAATCGAACTGGTCTTCTCTGCATGAAGACCGATTTTAAAAGTTGAGGATTTTTGAATTCAAAACCCTAATTTTGTAAATTGGGATTTTTTCTAATTCGAAACCCTTATTTTTTTATTAATTTAGTGTCTAAACTTGTTGCTAATACTTTTCTTCTTGTTGTATACAGGACCTAATCTGAGAAAAAGATTTAAAGCTTAGGTAATCTGGGTGTTTTTGGTTGTTCATTTGTATTTTTGTTTGTTTTTTTTATTTTGTAAATTGTGTAAAGTTAACGATCCTTTCATCTCTATTGATTACATTGTATTTTTTAACTTTAATACTCATTTTTTTGCTTTAGTTGTGATTTGTGATTTGATTTAGTGTTGTTTATCTAATTTTTCTTGTTATAATGCTGATCTATTATTTTATTACGGATATAATTAGGTTTTAAATATTTTGATTTGGTGCTTGGTGCTTGTTATAGATTTATCTCCTTTATTTTATAGACAAGTTATCGAAATTAAGTTGTTTGTATGCGCGCTATGCCCGGGTACGAGAGGCTCATGACAGTGTTACTATATAGTTCTTGTAAGTTTCTATATGTTCTAGAGTGGATGATTTTCATTTTACTTATAAAACTGCATAATGGAACTTTAGTAGAAACTAATAAATTGCCTTGTCACTTGAAAGTCTTTGAACACAAGTTTACTCTAACTGTTAAAATTATCTTTAACTTGCAAGTTACTTATAGACGGTTATCGTTGTTATAAGGCTGGATCGGAACTTGAATGCAAGATTGAATGATTATAATAGACATTAATTTTAACGATTGTGTTCTGGTCAAATCTCAGTCAATTGGAAATTGACTGTGTATGCTTACAAGTTGATGTTAGTTTTGCAAGTTAACAACTAAGATTGATCTTTCTTGTTTGCTTTTGCGAAAGTGAAACTGATTATTGTTTGTTGTTTATTATTTGTCGTAGACATATATGTTCAAGTATGACACTGTCCATGATTCCTGGAAGCATCATGAACTCAAAGTTAAGGATGAGAATACCCTTTTATTTGGTGAGAAACCTGTTGTTGTCTTTGGTTCAAGGTATGGGTTAAATGATATAATGCTCACAATATTTTGTTAGCCGTACATATCAGTTCTTTTCAGGTATGTTTTTATGTATTGGCATGAGTATTTTTTGTGGGAAAAGTGTTTTGTACTGGGGAATAGTTTATCCTAGTTAGTACGCAAGTAGCTGATATCCTTTGTGTAAGTACCACTATTTTGGGATAATTGATTTTTTTTATTTGTAGACGCGGTGCTTTAATAATGCGCCGACTTGTGTACTTCTAGATGCTGAAAGAGTTTACTGTGAACTGTCCCACAATACTCGAGGGTGAATCTGACCTGGATTTTGCATCTATAATGGTTCAAGTTGTGAAATGAAAAATCTATAAAGTGTCATAGTTATTCGGTGTAATATATACATTTATATGTTATAACTTTTTAGTCCAGTGCTCCAGTTTCATTAGCTATGGTGTATATGGTTTTAAATAAAATAAAGTTATGGTAACAATGAGGCAAACCAAATACCACAGTACTTTGATAATATTCCGTGTGAAGTTACCTCCCCTCTACCCATATATAAACAAATGTAATGGTGTATATTAGAAGGTTTCGGGGTTAATGTCTTAGTGACATAGTTTGGCATTTTTAATTTGTATTGCAGGGTTTGAATTTTATTTTACTTACTTCACTGAGTTATCACAGCTTCGAGATATACTCAAAATATCCTTGGTCAATGCAGCTAGAAAAGAGTTGTATCTTGCCTGGTGGTGCCATTTCTCTATTTATGTTTTAACTTGTGTTATTATTTTATTGGTTTGACCATCACTCCACATACGCGGTACTGATGCTCTATGTTATTGGCATTGATATACTTATCTACAGACTTACCATCATGCAAGTTCTGTCATCCAGTCTCTGGTTGAAGTGTATATAAATGTTAAGTTTTTAGTTCAATTGGAACAATGTGGTACTATACTCTTTGTTTTGCGCAAGTATTATTGCTCTGGTCTTTGCTTTACATGTTATAATATTGATGATTATTTCAGGAGTTTGTACTAGGCACAAATCCACAGCGGCTGAAGTTCTCTCTAAGAACTATAGGACATGTGGTATGATTCACCAGTATATATACTTAATTCAATCAGCACGGAAAATGAGACTTTGTGGGTGATAAAAAGTGAGCTTACGGGTTGTCTTTTCTTTCATTTATTTCATTTTTGTGGCTCGGCACTATATATTTGATTTTGTGAGACCAAACCTTTTAAGCATGGGCTGTATTGTGAAACCAGGGAAGTGTTTACCCTCAATTGCTCTTTGAACTACCTTACTACAAGTTACCTTTGAACCCATGTAACTTCATAATATATTAAGCTAGTTCGTATTTAAGCAGGCTCTCAGCAAGATGTTTGATTGATTGTGAAATGAATATAAAATGCAGCATCCATCTTTACTTGTGGTCGACTTAAATTTTTCAGGTCAAGCATCTTTGATGCCAAAGCAGGAATTGCTCTAAATGATAACTTTGTCACGCTTGTTTCGTGGTATGACAATGAATGGGGATACAAAAAAAAACAAACATTCTCATCTAATTGTGATTTGCAGTTCAGTTGTTTCTCTTATGAGCAAAGTTGACTGTTAAATTCTTTTACATATGTCTTTTTGGGTGGTTAATGCAGCACCCGTGTGGTTGATTTTATCGTGCACATGGCATATGTCCAGTAAGTGGGGGATCATACTGCTTGCTTGGGATAAAGCGGCTTGCTCATCTTGTCATCTACAGTTGTTGAGATATCTAAATAATGGGAACTTATATGGGCCCTTGCTGTCTTGTGTAGAGAGGATTTGTGTCTCATATTTTGAAGAGTGTTCAAAACAGGATAGTGAGAAAACTATCTTACAATTTTCATTAGACTGAATGTCTTCAGTTGGTTTCAAGAGAATGTAATAGTTTATATTTCAATCATATGTTTTACTATTTTGGTTGACGTTCTCAGACAACAATTACACAATTAGTGATGTAAAACTTTACACAATTTGGTCTATAAATTTCTTACACATCACTTTCAATTAAGAAAAGCTGATGTCAAAAAAGATAATGTACATCACTTTAAGGTAAAAAACTGATGTCAAAGAAATCCAGGTTCAAGTCTAAATGAAACATAGAAATCATTTGGTTTAAGAAAAACCTGATGTCAAGTAACATTATAAACATCACTTTTAACCAAACAAAATTGATGTCAAAAACACAATGTACATCAGTTTCAAACAAACAACTGATGTTAACTGATGTTCAAGTCTAAATGATACATAGACATCACTTCATTCTAGAAAACACTGATGTCTATAGGCTGAATTAGACATCACCTTTCATTAAAGAAACAGATGTTTAATATGTCATTTTACATCACCTCTGTCAAAATTATCGATGTTTTGTGACAAAAAACATAGCTCAATATATGTTTAATATATTTTAATAGGTGAAATTTAGTTATTAAATAATTTTGTTATAGCATTTTTGGTAAAAAATCATCACATAGACATCAGTGTTTTTCACTAAAATCGATGTTTTGTGATAAAAAACATAGCTCATGATATGTTTAACATGTTAATTAGGTGTAATTTAGTTATTAAATAAATGTATTTATAGCATTTTATGTAAATAATAAACACATAGACATCTATTTTTTAACTAAAATCGATGTCTAATCGAGTATAGACATCGGGTATTCACCGATGTCTAGAATAGACATCACCGACATCAACATCGGTTGGGAAACAGCATAGACTATCAGCCAAAAAGCGATGTGTATGGACTTTTTTCTTGTAGTGACATCCTTGATGAGCTTGAAGTTAAAAATGCTATGCTCAGTGCCATAATTTGTAAATATGGTATTTCATATCCGTAATTAGTCCAGCAAGCAACTAATAAAAATTTCAAAAAATACGGTAAAGGTACCATTTTCTCATTAAAGGATACGTCTTGTGATCTGCATAAATAAAAATGGTGAGTGCATTTGTTCCTTCAATTATTCCTTGAAATTTTGAGTTCTACCCGAAGAATAAGAGAAAAAATATATGTTCATGTAATATCTGTAATATATGCTAAAAATAAATATTAGAGCATGAACATGTAAAAATATGCTGAAAACAGCAAGAGAAAGCTGTTAAAATCTACCGAAAAATTGCTGTATAAATACATTTAAATCCTGCTAAATAACAGAAAATTGCAGCCATAAACATGTAAAAATCTGTTAAAAAATACTAGCTGAAAACAGTTAAAATCTACTAAAAACTGTCTTATAAATACATTTAAAATCTGCTGAAAATCTAAAAAACTGCAGCAAAAACATGTACAAAACTGTTGAAAAATTGTACCAGAAACTGCATTAAATCTGCTTAATAGTGTACGCAAAAAATGTAAAAAACCTAATATATGTCATAAGCTGAAAACAATTTAAAATGTTGCAGCAAAATTTGCTCATAAAATGCGGAATAGTCTAAAAGTATAGTGATAAATACATATTCGTTCGAGAATAAGATTCAAAGTATTAGTTGTACAAGATATCCAAAATATGATAGGTTTTTTTTCCTTTAATAGTTTTGCAGTAGACATGTTATTTGTATCGTTGTGCTTAACTACTTGAATAGTGTTTTTTGCTCCAATTTCATTGATAGACTTATCCACATATTCAAATATATCTTCATGTGTAATTAACTTGAACTTTCAATAGATAATATAAAGCTAGTGAAGTTTACAATTCACACTTCATGTTCATATTATTTCATAAGGCCTTCCTTAACTGATATTTACTAGGTGACATGTATCGCGGCCAAATCTACCAACACCCTCTGCAAATTTAGGAAATCCATAATTATTAGTGGTATTAAATGGTACACCAGATTTTTACACCCAACGAGCTAAGTACACCGGTTCTTTCCTTGAACATTGCATCATTAATATTATGTTGTCTCTTCACTTTATGCAATGCAATAGTCGAATCTTTAGGCCCTATTAGTCTTGTATATTCATCCAAAGGTCCGATTCATCCAAAGGTTCGAGTGAATGTGGGTTTTTGCAATAGCTTCCACATCAATTATCTCTACATCATATCCTATGACTTCATCTCTGAATTCTTGAATATGCTTCTTTATATTCTCTTTTTTTCTTTTGGTCACATGTAAAGTTGTGTATATATGAGTCCAAAAGTGTATTTTCATTGCAAGATTCCATATTTTCTCTAATACCAGCAATATGTTGTTTCAATAGATTAATACCTTTATAAAATTCACTGCCACACAAATTACACCTTCCTTTATTTATTTTATCAGGGACCATTGTTCCATTTGCGACAACATCAGTAACCTTGCCACTAGAATTTGTTGCATCTATAGTTTTTATATACTCTTAATTTGTTGCGACCGGTGAACTAATATTTGTAAGTGTTTCCATTATATATAGTATATCACAAACAAAAAAAATAGAATAAGAGCAACAAATAACACATATAACAAAAACCTAAATCATATTTTAAAGGGTCCAATACAAATACAGTCATAAACATCAAGATTCAAAGTTAAAAATGCAACACTAGTACCAACTAAGGAATTCATAAGTAGTTAATATACATTACGAGGAGATATTGACTTATATATTTTCAAATTCCAATTAAAATATTGAATCTTTGATTTGGTGAGGGCTTCAATCATGAATCAAGATATTAAATATTTGATTTTTAATTTCTAAAAAAAAGAGATTAAAGAAGAAAATAACGAGTAAAGTAAAGAGTGTATAGATTACACAAGAAGCAATGATTAATATTTCAAGCATTCAGCCAGCTTAAGCATTCAGCTAGCTTAAGAGTCTTGTCATCCAAATTTAGGTGTACCAAAAAGAAAATTACTTTCTTAACTAAAGGATGTAGCTTTTAAAAATGAAGCTCTAAATTACATCACATTTGACATTTCTCAAGATACTCTTTGTTTTCCATCAGCTAACATAACACTATTGGCAAAAGTTTTCATAATCATCGACCTTGGTGAGAAGTGATGTCAGTTACAATAGTTATTTTTTCCTTGTGAAAGAAAGAAATTTGCTCCATATCTCACCTGGTAATAGTTTGTGGCTACGAAATGGGTTCAAATCCATTACTTTTTAACAAGTATCAGTAAGACATAGTAACGTAACCTCAAGCCCAATTTCTTGTACTCATTATCTAACACACAATATTCCTTGGATGTCCTATTCCATTATTCCTAGGAGAACCCGATAGAATTGTGCCATTATGAATATTCACAAAAAAACCGTTCTCTTAATTTTTTTATAAGTTTACGGTCTTTGTAGATACTCTTCATCATTAATGTTTGGAGTACAAATATAACATACTTTATAATGATTAAAATAGCAAAAGCTCTTAAACACTATTTATATATTTGGTTGCTGCCACCAAAATGTATAGCCGAAATCTCTGTAAAAGAGGTTTTCATTGTTTGAGCCTCTTAGAATTTTCATTGTCACTTCAGTTCTCCAAAGAAATTATCTATTATATGAGTCTTAAAAATAAGAGTGTTCTCATAGGAGGTATTTGGCCATCTATATAAAAATTGAGCATATCTCAATTTGGGTTCCAAAGGTCTTGACCGATTCTTTTACGGATTCAAGCTAGCGTACAGACTTTAGAATTATCTTAGTAAGTGATTAAAAATTTTTCCTTGATCGAGCAACCCACCCCAGTTAACATATATTAGAGGCAAGGTCACTTTGTACACTTGAACATCATATGTTATTAGTAGAAGTGCAAATAATACCAATATTATAACTTATGTTAGTTCACTTTGTATATATTATTAATAGAAGTGCAAATGGTACTAATAGTATAACTTGCTTTTATTCTCCATATGATATATATTTTACACCTCAATCTAGTTCTTAGGTCAGATTTAACAAAAAATAAAAGAAAAATATTTCTTAGGTTCATATCTATAAATGATAACAGAATTACATAAAACATGACTCGTTCATGGAAAATTTCGAAACACTTCATCATATAATTATGAAACTATACACAGAGATATCTCTTCAATTCCGTTAAGTACTCATAAGCCATATGTACATAGGACACAAATAATTTGAATCTGTTCGGCTAACATAATACATGGGTTGAGTTGTTGTATTGTCTTAAATAGAAGTGAATGTACTATGATGATTTCATAATATTTTTGTAAGTTCTATAGGATGATGATATAACTTTAATTCCTCTTAAACTTGAACATCTATATTATTAATAGAACTGCAAATGATACCAATATTATAACTTAGGCTAGTTTACTTTGTATATATTATTAATAGAAGTGCAAATAGTACTAAGAGTATAATTTGTTTTTATTCTACATATGATAAATACCTTACACCACAATCTAATTCTTAGGTCAGATTTAAAAATAAATAAAAGAAAATAATTGCATAGGTTCATGTGTATAAATGATAATAAAATTACATAAAACACGACTTCATCATGGAAAATTCCGAAACACTTCATCATATAATTATTAAAGTGTACACAGAGAACTCTCTTCAATTCCCTTAAATACTCATAAGTCATATGTACATAAGACACAAATAATTGCATCTGTTGCACTAACATAATAGATGGGTTGACATTGTTGTATTGTCTTAAATAGAATTGAATGTACTATGATGATGTCATAATATTTTTGTAAGTTGGCTTAGAATGATGATATAACTTTAATTAGCTCTTCCTAACAAAAAAACTTTTATTGCCCTTATCCTTTCAACAAGATTTATCAATCTAGATTTGGAAGATAGTACATTAATTTAGTCAGAGCACAAAATTCAAAATCACTAAACTACAAATTTTCAAATATGGTCAGTGTCCTATTAAGTTATCCATGATCATATTTGTTCTAACTTGTGGCTATCAAGCCTCTCTGTATTGAAAGAAATGAACTAACAAATCTCATGCTCTTTATTGAAAGAAATGAACTAACAAATCTTGTGACGCTAGGCCTTACCATATCTCTTTTTTATAAATTTTCTCATTAAAGTTTAGGTCTTGTGATGT